>NC_133778.1:9285035-9297990 GCF_003597395.2 Chelonoidis abingdonii
GTGGCGAAGGGAATGCTGGGAAATGTAGTTCTTTCCCTGCTCCAGGGCTGGCTCCATAGGCAGGGAGCTAACCAAGGAACTACAGCTCCCAGGGCCCCCTGTTGGTTCTCAGCTGCCATGATGGCTCCCTGCCGCCCCTGCAAATGGGCTGCCCCAAGCAGGTGGTTGCTTGGCTGGTGCCCAGAGCTGCCCCTGACCCCTAGTCCCAGGTGACTGGGTGGGGGCTGGAGCCGGTTCTGCGTTGAAGGGGATCCCCTAGATACGGCACCGCCCTTGTGGCTGCCAGCTCAGACTGGCAGAGGGGTTGCAGTGCATTACCGCAGGGCCGAGGAGCCCGGTCGTGCCCAGGACCCCCGAGTGCTCAGTGCTGCCCAGACACAGAACAAACTGACAGAACCTACCCCCGGAGCCTGAGGTTCCTCACACCCGGCTCTGGAGATGGGCCCTGCTCCCAGGAGCTCTCAGCCCAGCCAGCGAGTTGGAGCAGCCTCCCCAGCGTCCCGTCGTGTTCTCAGGGCTCCCTGTGGGTCGCCAATCCGCTTGCTTCCCGGGCATCCCTGCTCAGCCTGAGCACCCTGGCAGGGCGTTCTGAATGGCAAGGGCAGCTCTGGCTCCATGCGGATCCAGGATCTCAAGTGTCCCAAACGTCCCAGAGGAAGGAGAATCCTATTCCCAACCCAAAGCCCCGATTCAGACAGGGCCTCAGCTCTGGAGCCAGGTGCGGATTCAACCCTGAGGTCCATGGCCGCAAGTGAGGGGCCAAGCCTCACATCTGAGCCGGTGCTGCATCCTCAGGCTCTGGGCTCTCCCGTTCTGACGTCCGGGTGGCCCCTGGAAGGAGAGAGGGGGGGATGGGTTATGGGGTGTAGCGGCCTCCCCACCCCCACCCCGGTAGGGAGAAACTCACCTGCGTATTCTCCACCACAGCACCACGGCCACGGCGGCCACGGCCAGAGCCCCCAGGGTGATGCCCACGGCCAGGCCAGGGCCCCAGGGCCTGCTGTGCCCTGTAACACACAGGGGTGATGCGCTGGGAATGGGGACAGGAATGTGGGCCCTGTTCCCAAGGCCTCCCTCATAGCCCCCTCTGCTCCCCCGACCCTGTCCCATTGCCCCCCACCCAGCCCTCTTCCCCCAGCCTCCTCTGCAGTCCCCCCGCGGCTGCAACCCAACCCACTGCCCTCAGCCCTCCACCCAGCCCTGTTCCCTTTGTCTTCCTCATTGTCCCACCCCCACTGCTCTCAGATGCCCCTACCCGGACCCTGTTCCCTCATTATCCTCCATCGTCCCACCCTCGCTGCTCCCCCCACATTCCCACCCTCTCAGCCTTCCCACATGCCAGTGCTACTCCCCTCTGTTCGACCGCCTCTGGCTCCTGCCTCTCTCCCCAACCCCACCAGCCCTGCCCCATTGTCTCCCCTCTGCCACACTCCATACAGCTCTTCCCACCCCACCATCCCATTACTTCTCCTCTCAGCCCCCAGCCTGCTTCTCCTGTGCCAGTCCTGTCCCATTCCCCTCAGCTCCTCCACCCTGCTCCCCTGATCCACCCCCACACCCCACACACCTGCTCTGCCTCCCTCTCCCCACTCTCACTGCCCGGGCCCTGCCTTGCCTGAGATGTGCAGGAAAAGCCCCCAGAGACCATGACCACACTACCCCCCCCCACACTCCCAGGGCCGTGCACCTACCCCAGGGGATCAGCAGGCTCTGGCCCCCCAGGCTGCTGTGCTGCACCTGGCAGGCGTAGCTGTGCCCATCGCCCGGCCCCACGGACAGGGAGCTGCGCAGCTGGTAGGTCAGGTCTGCGTTGGGCAGGATCCCGCTGGAGTTCAACCTCCAGCCCGGCACCACCTCCTCCCCGTCCTGCAGCCAGGCCAAGCGGACGGGCCGGGGGTAGAAACCGGTGACCCGGCAAACCAGCAGTACCGGCGCGGGGGTCCCGGCTGGGGGAGGCGCTCGGGCAAACACCACGGCGACAGGCCGCTCTGAGACAGGAGGAGAGAGACGGGGCAGGGGAGAGGGGACGATTCAGTCTGAGCCTCAGGGACTCACTAGCCAAGCCCAGCTCCACTTCCCGGGGTCAGGCGTTGGCAGCACTGCCCTGCTCAGACCCCAATTCTGCCCCCTTCAGTTACCATTCCTGAAAGAATCCCCCTTCACTTCCTGTCTTAAACTGCTGTGCAGGGTGGTGATGAAATCGTGACTGCACTCCAGCCTAGATAGAGCTGCGTTTGTACACAACACAAGGGTCCCTGTTTAAAAAGCCCACCCCAGAAGTCGCTGAATCTCAGTGAGCGCAGAGTGGCGTCCAGCCTCACCTTGTCTCTCCAGAGACTCTTTCCCGTACTGGACAAAGCTCTTGAGCTCATTGATACACGTTGTTCTCAGGAGAAACTGAGCCATGGCAGTCGTGCTCTTATCCTGGTTAAGAAAGTCCCGTGAGCTGAGGGCCAGCTTATGCCTGTGCTGAGCGACCCAGGTGCCCTCGTCCACGCTGAAGCTGATGAAATCCTCCCCGTTCACCGCTGCATCACAGAACTGCCGTGACGTGCCATTGGGGTGGAGCTCACAGCCGACGGAGGCCTGAAGGACGAAGGGGTCTGGAATAGGAATGGAGGGCAATGAGGACAGGCCATTGGGAGGTCACTAGGGGGACAGGGGTAGGGGCAGAAATAGAGAGACGGGGGAATAAAGACAATGTCAGGTGGAATGAGGATGTTAGGCCACAGGATGGCGGCAGGCTTGTGGGGTGGCCCTGGATGGAGTTAAGGGCACATTGCGGTTTCTGTTTAGAGCTGATGTTTTCAAAGTGCTCTGAGGTCCACACACATAGTCAGATTGGCTCAAAAATCACTGCACTGTATCGGGGCCTGAGGCAGAGTTTGTGGTGCAAATTTGGGGTCCCTTGGTCATGGGTTTTGTTAGATACAGACCCCCACCCAAATCACCTGCCTTTTAAATGTTAATTTTTTAAAAAGTGATTTGTCATGCTCTAGAGAAAATTACGTCCCTGAGCCTTAATAAACGTACATCCCTGGGCTCCTCTGAGCTCAGCTCTGGACCGGTAGCAGGGATGAGTCTGGCTTCCCAGCGTTACAAAAGTCCCTTGGCCTCGGTTCTGTGTGTGGTGCGTACGCCCGGCAGTGACACGCACCTGAGCCCACAGACAGTTCACACCTCTGCCAGCGATTGTTTCCTCAGCAGTGCCTCATGACACACCGAGTCTCACACTCACTCAGCCAGAGAGGCAGAAACCTCTGAGCCCCAGGAGGATCCATCTGATCCCCGTCGCTGAGAGGTTCCTGTGGGAGTGAGCTGTGATTGCAGGGCCGGCTGTCACTCTGTTGTGAAACGCACCTGCCCAGGCAGATTGCCCTGAAACTAGCTCCGCTCCAGCAAGGTGCAGGGGACACTTTGTGGTGCAAATCTGGGGGCAAGTGGGTAAGGGGTTCCTGAGAGAAAGTCTCGCCCAAGGACCTGCTTTTAGTGCTCCAGCACCAGACACCCAGCACAGACACTGGGCTGAGAAGAGGTGTGCTGGGTCTGTCCCGTCCCACTGAGCAGAGATGGCTGTGAGGGTGGGGAGCAGGATTCGCTTAGCTCTGCATTTCCTGCCTTTCCAATTCTTGTGTTGAAGGTATCAGTTTTCAATGTTCAGGCTGGCCAGGTTCCAGTGGCATGAACAAGAGCCTTTGGTCGGGCACATGACTGTGAAAAACCATGTGCTTATGCTCAGGGGATGGGACACGGGGCTTTTCTCCTCTGGGGGCGCAGGCTGCAACCTGACCACAGAGCTGGGGTACTGGCTCAGCGGGGTGGAGAATGGGTAACGGGGCCATTCCCTTCTAGGGCACACGGGCTCCATTCAGCCTAAGGGCCAGGAACTGGCTGTCTTGCCCCCGATCCACCCTGTCAGGACACAGTTACTGGAGTGAGTGTGTCAGTGTTCAGCTCTCTGCTGGGTGTGGGGACCGCTCCATACTCACAGTGCTCGTCTTCATCCTTAACCACTTTGTTCATAAGAGGGTAGAATTTTGACAGATAGTCATGGAGCACTGTCTCCAGGCCCTGCCACTGCTTTGGAGTGAGGCCCTGGTGGGCCCAGGGCTGCAGAAAGCGGATCTTGCAGGTGCTGCAATCCATGGAGTGAGTCCCCAGGTCCCCGAGCAGGGCCAACCCCTCCATGTTTGTAGAACTGGCATTGTGGAAGATGGTGGTTTTGAGCAGCCGGAGGGTGAGAGACTCTGGAGGGACAGAAGGGGAGGCTGGAGGGGAGAGGAAACAAGGGGAGGACAAACCAGGTGAGGAGAGAGATTAAGGAGTCTCAGGCTTGTTAATGCTCCCCAGTTCCAGGGTTTTCCTGCTGAACCGTAACCTGCCGCCCCCTCTTCTTGCACGCCAGCAAGGGTCACTAGTGGTAGATAAGTTCACGGAGGATAGGTCCATCAATGGCTATTGGCCAGGGTAGGCAGGGATGGTACCCCTAACCTCTGTCTGCCAGAAGCTGGGAATTGGGCGAATGGATGATTCCTGTCTGTTCATTCCCTTTGGGGCACCTGGCACTGGCCGCTGTCAGCCGACAGGACACTGGGCTGGATGGAGCTTTGGTCTGACCCAGTCCAGCTGTTCTTATGTTCTTATGTGGAGCTGCCCCACCCTGGTCCTGGCATTACATCATGCACAAACCCTCCAGTAATGAAAAGGCAGAGAGGGGTCTCCACTTACCGGCCAGGGCCCCCCATGCCCAGGCCAGGGGCAGCAGTGGGAGCAGCATCCTGGCAGGGGGAGCGGGATCCAGGCTCTGGGTGGTCTCAGTGCGGAGAAATGAGAGGCCCAGTCCACGGGCTGTCGGTTCCTCCCCAGGCCACAAGCCTCGCCACCAACTTCTCTCTTTGTCTGTCTCTGCTCAGCTCTGTGCCTGCAGCTGCCAGCCCCAGCCAATCCCGGCAGAGGGAGTCGGGGAGCGGCAGCAGCGCGGGAGGGGGATCCCCGGCGGCAAGGTCAGAACTAGGGTCAGATCTGCGCCTAGGCAAACTGGTCTGGTCTGCAGGGCTCGCATTCGTGGCCAGTGTCCTGCTCCTCACCCTGCCCAGGAGCTCCACCCACAGCAGCACCCACTGCCCTGGCACTGCAGCCAAGCCTGGCCGAGCCTGGAGGGACGCTTGGGGGGGATGGAGAGGGAGACCGCCCCCACTCCCGCTGCAGTAACAAGCCTGCCCTGTGGGGCTGGGCCTGGCTGCCCCCAAGTGATGGGGAGATTGGGGTGAAGAGAGAGAGTGGAAGGGATGGCAGAACCCTCTCCATCTGCCCTCCCCCCCGTGGGCTCTCCCTCTACCTGCCTCCCCCTCTCTCACCCAACATCCCTCCCTGCCGTCCCCTCCCTCTCCCAATAGACCCTCCCACCCTGCCATAAGTCCCTCCCCTTGCAATAGCCCCTCCCCTCGCTGCTCCTCCATTCCAAGGCCCCCACCTGCCGCTCCCTCTCCCAATAACCCCTTCCCCTCCCATCACTCATTAGCCCCTCCCTGCCTGCCCTCTCTCCTATTAGCGCCTCCCACTCTCTGCCTCACGCTCATTAGCCCTGCCACTCTGTGACCACCCCACCCCCCGTACTGTATCGCTGTGTGTTAGCCCCATTCATCGCTGGATGGTGTCAACTGAGGCAGCAGGAGGGAGTGAGGGAAAAGGGTCGGAAATGGGTGGGGAGGCAGCATGAGGTGCCAACAGCTGGCTTGCTATTGTAGGGTTGCTGGGGGTCCCTGTGCCCACCAGCGTGTGCTGTCTCTGGGCTATTCCCAGTGACAGGACACTGACACCTGTCACTGGTTAGCACCAGGGCTGTGCAGATCGCGGTTTCTCTCGTTTCCTTGCGTGGTTTCAGGTTGACACTGACAGTTAACCGCCAGCCACGCAGGGAAACACCATTAACCCCTGTCCCAGAGAGAAGCAAATGGGGAGGTGATGTGACCTGCCCGAGGTCACACAGTGAGAGTGCAGCAGAGCGGGACAGAACCCAGGTGTCCTGACTCCTGTGTGGCGCTGCAGCTGCCAGACTGTCCTGGCCTCGCCCTAACCTGGAGACTCCAGCGCCCTGTCGTCGCCTGCCCCTGCTGTACAAATGCCACCCTTCCGTCCGGGGAGTCGGCAGCAACCAGGGCTGGGTTCAGCATCTAGGGGTTCCTCAGAACAATCCAGCACAGAACCCGCTTGGGTCCCAGCCGCTAACTGGGAAAACTAACCGCCACCACCCCCCAGTGCCTCTCAGAGCCAACGCTTCCCCTCCCGGAGTCGTGTACAGCAAAGAAAAGGGGAAAGGAGCCCAGCATTGTTGTGGGAAAACACCATGACCGCTAGTCATAAGTGTGTGACCGTGAGCACCACTGCGCCGTTTGCTCCGTCCCCACTGGCCATAGGGCGTTCGTCTCCTCTGCTGCCACCTGTTTCTATTGCCACATCCTGAGCCCCCCTGCTCAGCCCAGCTCTCCGAGACGTCAGCAGTTAGCGGCTGGGCCTCACTGCTAGGGTTGTGGTTCCTTCCAGCTGTCTCACGGCAGGTGCTGGGCTTAGCGCTGAGGGTGGGGATCAGTGATTTAGCTGACAAGTCTCATCCGTGCTGTCTTTCAGTGCTAGAGAGCAGAAGGGGCAAATGGTGTGTGGAACTCTTACACAGAAACCCCCTGCCCAAGGGAGACACCCCTCTCCCACCCTTTCCCCCTCCCCGGGGATCTGGCACCCTGCCACCAGCAGAGCGAGAGAGGTGCCAGGGACAGACATGCCAACGCTCGCCAGTTCATCGCCAGAGGTGCGATTTCTAAGTAAAAATTCACCCTGAATTGTGGGCTGGGGCTAGAAATCTCAAATGTCACTGAGTTATGGTTTCAGCTGAGTTCTCTGCCCAGGACATTGCTGTGGGGGCTGAGGAGAGGGTCCCGCTGTCAGCCCCAGGCAGGCTGCTCTCCTGCCAGCCTGGGAAGTGGGAGAGAGGGGACCCCAGGGCAGGCCCCAGGCCTGGGGAGGGTGAAGGACCCTAACGAGCAGAGCTGAAGCTGGGAGTGGTAAATTGGGGCCTGCAGGGGGGCTGTGTTACCCACACACAATTCTCTGTTCATCGCACACTCAGGGGCACCCACATTTCCCCTGGTCCATGGCTCAAGGCGTAACCCTCTTCATTTAGGCACCCACCCCCTCCCCATGCCGAGGGCTCAGGGTAACCTCACACTGCGGGTTTGCGGGGTCTTTTACCAGGGAAAGAGCCTCACACAGCAATATCCCACTTAACGTCTCATTATTAACAGTTATTACCCAAAACAATGCAGAGACTAAACCCAAAATGCTGCGACTCCCACTCCCAGAAAGGCAGATAATTTGTCCCTGCTGGACAGTCAGGATCAGGTCATCTGGGGAGCTCTGGCAGCTCTGACCTTGGGGCTGTGTCCTGGAGTTGGTTCCCAAGAACTTCTTTTTGGACCCCACTTTAGATAGTAAAACTTGAGTCTTGCTGAGCTGTACTGTACCCAGTCCTTGTACTAAAATGTTCCTAACCAATCCAACCTAGTGTAACAAATTCTCTAACCAATCCTACCCCCCTCCTTCATTAATGTACCTCGCAAAATGAACCGTCGCAGACAGAAATAATCAAAGAACCAGACAGCAACCACAGAGAAAACAATAGGGAAGTGGGGAACATAAAGACAAAATCATAAAGAAATGGGGATTTTACAACAACAACTGTTGATAAGTGACTGCCTGCCAGACAGGACGCATGTAGGGTGACCGGATTTTATAAGGACAGTCCCGATTTTGGGGCCTTTTTCGTATACAGGCTCCTATTACCCCCCACCCCCGTCCCAATTTTTCACATTTGCTGTCTGGTCACCCTAGATGCATGAAACTAAACTTTCTTTAACCAGCTTAAGCTCTGTTCCTTTATCTGGTGATGATGGGCACTGTTAGGACAGGAGCCCCTTAACAGCCCGATATTACCTTCTTTTCATGTAGTTTACAGGGAATGTGAGGATGTGACTTTTCGCTCCTTAGCTCATGGCTGCAGCTTTCCTAATCTGGCTGCAGAGAAAGGCCTCGGGGTTCACAATGTGGCTAGAGGAAAAGCCCTAATCCTTACAGCCAAAGTGAGGAGGGGAGGGCTGATGGGGAGGCAAGGGCTGGATTGAGGGTGTGAGTAGATGGTGTGAGTGCTAGGAGGGTGAATTGAGGGTGGTGGTGTGGAGGGGCTGAACTGATGGGGTGGTGATGATGGGGGCTGAGGGACTGAACTGAGGGGGGGTAAATTGAGAGTGGTTGGGGGGACAGGATGACTGGCTGGGCAGGAGAGGGGCAGATGTGGGGCTGAGAGCTCCTGCAGCAGGGGCCAAACTCCCCTTACCCCGTACACATGGGAGAGTGGGCAATGTTAATTGTCATGTGCGCACGCCCATGGTGCGAGGGGCCGGGGGAGTTCAGAAATCTGAAAGACCTAAAATCCCAATATAATCTTTTTTCATAAAAGCTCCCGATTTTGGGAGCCAATCTCCCGATTTTGGGGGCGGTCCGACGCACGCTTTTTGATCTCATGAAGTTGGCAATACTGATCGGCAGCACCACTCCTGGGCTCCTGCCCACCAGGCTGCACTCGCCAGGGTGAGATCGAGTTCAGGACCCCGGCAGGGAGCGAGGGGGGAGGCATCAGCACCTGGCAGTGGGGCTAGCAGAGAACAAGGTGGACTCAAAGTTCAACTCCAGCCCCTCCTGTTCTCGTCATTTCATTTCAGGGGAGATTCTGGCGCTTTTCGGAAGAGCTTTGTACAGATGGTCAGTGGGTGAATGAGGTGTTACAGCTCGCTGGGAAAATAATCTGTGTGTGTGTGTGTGTGTGTGACCCGGCATCATGCACTCGGTATTTTGACCTGCAAGTTATTACATACTTTTTATGCATTTAGGCAAAAAGAGAAGCAATTCAGAGAGTGCAATAAATTAGTCTCAAAGAGTTCAGAGGTGGGATTACTGTTGCGTTTCTCACGTGAGTGTGGTCTCCATTAAGGTGACCAGATGTCCCAATTTTATAGGGACAGTCCTGATTTTGGTGGCTTTTCCTTATATAGGCACCTATTACCCCCCGCCCCGTCCCATTTTTTTACACTTGCTGTCTGGTCACCCTAGTCTCCATATTTGTAATAGGGGAAGTGTGTTTGTTTCACAACTAGAGAGAAATTGGCTGATATACAGACACCCCCAGCTGTGCGTGCAACTCCCTGACGTTCCAGGAGTGTGTGGGACTAGAGAGGAGACCTGGAGGGGAGGCCAGGAGGGCACCACTGTAGCTCCAAATCTGAATGGTCTGAGTCAGATTTCTGGGAAGCGAGGAGCTGAGAATAGCCCCACGCTTCCTGGCCATGGGCAGAGAAATGGGCAGGAAGCGCCTCGGTCACTAGAGAACTAAATTCATGCCAGAAGGGGAAGCTAAAGCAAATTGTGGTGAATCAAAATTGTAGTGAAATCCTCCAGTGTGATTTTATCACGGCCCCACTGGGCGTCATTTTCTGGTACCACAGCACTGTCCCGGAGCCATTCACCTTTCTTATTCCTCAGGTAGATGAGCAATCCTAGGGCCGTGAAGACCAACCCCAAGACACAGCCCCCAACCCCAGTGACGGGAGAGTTAGCCTGTGCCTCTGTGAAAACAAGAGCATGGGTAGTTTGGGCTAAGCCCAGCCTCTCCTTCACTTTGTCACATCTCTGCTCTCTGCCCCCAGGGATGGAGACAGGTCTCGGAGACATGCCCGTATCTCCCAAGGGCTCCATGGAGCTAGGGGTGCCCCTGAGGCCTCAGGAAACGTGCCAGGTGCAGAGTCTCTTACCCTAAGAAGAGGGGGTGCTGCAGACTGATGTGCTTCACCTGGCAGGCGTAGACATCTCAGTGCCAGGAGTTCATCTCCATCATCACCAGGTTCTGGAAGGGCCAGTCTCCGTCTGCACCTTCCCATTCATGGACTGCTTGATTTCAGTCCCCGAAGAGTAAAACCCTGTCATGGACCATCCAGCATCTTGGGGTGGGGCTGGGATCCTGATTTCAGGGGGGAAACTTTCACCTTGGGCTGAACTGAGAGGGAGGGGGGAGAGCTGGAGTGGGATTAGGAGAACAGGTTCCAGCTCCAAAGTAACAGCCTTCCTTGGAAGGGGATGCCCAGCATGGGAGTCTCTGCTCTGCAGTGCTTAGCTCTGGGGGCCTCTCTCTCTCTCCTGAGTTAATGCACATAATTGAGAACTCAGCACAGTGTAGGACCCTGAAGCATCAGAGATTGGCCATGGACCCAGTGGCTCAATATATGATCTTTCTTGGATGCTGGCCTGGTGTGTCTTACTCACATGCTCAGGGCCAAACTGACCGATATCCATTTTGTGGGCTCAGGAAGGGATTTTACTGTAGGGATTTTGGGTCGCTTGCTCGAATCCTCTGGATGTATCTCCCAAATCAATTCCCTGCCATTGCAGGGGCCTCAGGATCTGGAGCACCCCAGTCCCTCCTACTCTCTGCCTGTGGCCGACAAGAGGATAGTCTATAGATGGTCTCATCCAGATGACTGGGCTCTTTGTAGGGGTCACTGGGAGGGGGGCAGTGGCGTGGGATATGCAGGCGATCAGATCAGATGATCAGGTGGTTTCTTGTGGCCTGAAACTCTACCCATCTGACTCAAATCTTTCTCCTCTTCTGCTCCTAATCTGGGGAAACCACTGACAGACTGTTCCCTACACTAAAACAGTGATATTTTCTCAAGGGGGGAGAGTCAGAAACATTCTCTCAGGGGCACACAGATGAACAGCTGAGCCAAACCACACACTTTTGGAAAGTGCACGAAGAAGATCAATGTGAACACCAACAGACAAACAAATACGTAAAGAGACACTTAAGTGATCTACAACCGACAGTAATGCAAAATTAAAAACAACAGCAGCCCCCCACTCAACACTCACAAATAAGCAAGCTGACATAGAGACAAAACATGGGAACATCACAATCCAGATACTGACCCCACCATTGTTTTCTCTTTCTTTGAACCAGAAGATTGTCCCAGCTGGGAGAGGCACCACTCCTGGAAGCGCTGCAAAGCCAGGCTGATGCGTGCAATGGGCAGAGCAAGCCCTTCCTCCAGCTCCCTTTCTCAGAAACCCTAGTGAACACACAGCTCTCCAGTGGAGAACAGATCAGATACCACACTGATTAGAACAGATATTAGCTTAAGAGATAATATTTGTATTTCACGGTCCAAGAGACACAGACACAGTTTTCATCTCGGGGCCAAAAGAACAAACATGTCAAGACACTTGACCATAGCCTTTAATAGACCAAGAAACGTAGATAATTTTTGTACTTCACGGTCCAAGCCAAGAAGCAATGCTTCTTTACTGCAACACTACGCAACCCTCCTGCTCCCACTGCTTTCTACACCCCCAGGAGCAGCTCGCAGACGGACACCAGGCAGCATTAACAAGACTTTGAGAACTATGCAACGAAGTGGCAGTCACTGCCCTGAAGTTACTACCATACCATCCTTCAAAGCAAGAATGCTCCACACAGGATTCTGCTCGCAGACAGAGAATTCCCTCTGCCTGCCTCATTTAATTCATGTGGGCGGCTTCCCTGGCTCCTGGCAGACACTGCTAATGGGCCTAAACCCACCTACTGACATGTAACGCCACCTGTCAGCACCAGCGCTTACAGCAACGGGTCAGAGAGCCTGTGCCAGCGCTGGGCCGGCACCCTGATACGCCTTTGTGCCCGGGCACAGCTACTGGACTGGTGCAGCAGGCATGCGGCAGGCACTTGCTGCTTCACTCAGCACAAGTCCAGTGCCTTGTCTAGCCTCTGCCCAGGGGCCTGCCCTGAGCTAACCCCCAGCTTTTGCACTCAGCTCAGGGAAGAAGGACTGGAGAGCTGTGCTGTGCAGGGAAATCATGCCTAGGGGAGTTTTCTGGTGGCAGAGTGGGTGCAGGGTGACGGGGGCCCCCAATGCCTGAACTGTGGCCCCGCTGCCCCCACACCATCCCTCCCCATCCCTCTCTGTGTCCCTGCCATCTCCTCCTCCGGGAAGTGCAGGCCCTGCCTCCTCCTTCCCCCCACACCCTGCCCCATGATCAGGTTGGGGGCCGGAGCCTGGCAGTGGGGGCGGCTGATATTCTGGCTGGTGCCATGGTACGAGTGGCGGGGGCGCCAGGGCAGGCGGGGTTGGGGGCCCATCGCTTGTAGCTGTCCTAAGGGCCAGTGACGGGGAGCGGGCAGAGAGGAGTGAGCAGGGACACGTGTATTAATGAATTAATTCCCCACTTCAGCCATGGGAAGTGGATCTACACCAGCCTTTGTAAACCTGAGCACATTTGCCAAACACTTCGGCAAAGCCCCTGGTAAAGAGAAACAGTAAAGCCAGTTTACAACACAGAGATTATAAGTGAGAGGCAGAAAGTCCGAGTTAGTTACCAAAAGAAAAGAAAACGTAACCCAGCAGTCACTGGCCAACACCTCGCCCACGGGACACTGCAGTTCATGGGACACAGGTCCACCCTCGAAACCCAGGCCGGTCCCCTCTGCGGAGTCGGCAGACTCCTGAGCGCCCTTCTTGCTGGCAGCGTCGGTGGGGGGAGGAGAAGAGGGGGTCACTGTGTCTCTTTCCTACCCTCAGTCCATGTGCTGGGGGAGCACGAGCCCAGGTAGGTCTGGGGGGCATTGCTGAGTCCCCAGGCAAGGCTGAGCAATTCCCTAGCCAAAGCTCAGGGACCCCCCCTCCCCCACTGGGGCGCACGCCTGCCCTCCTGCATTGCCCTCGTCCCCTCCCCTACACCAACCCTCTCCCCTCATCCCCACCCCACCCCTTCCCCCTCATCCCTGCACCCACAGCGACCCTCTCCCCTCGTGTCCGCCCCCACACCTACCTTCTCCCCTCGTCCCTGCACCCACACCGAC
>NC_133778.1:9298785-9312564 GCF_003597395.2 Chelonoidis abingdonii
TCTCCTCTCATCTTTGCTCCCACACCGCCCCTTCCCCCTCATCCATGCTCCTACACCAATCCTCTCCCCTCATCCCCGCCCCCACACTGACCCTCTCCCCTCATCCCCACCCCTTCCTCCTCATCCCCACCCCCACACCTACCCTCTTCCCTCGTCCCCGCCCCCACACTGCCCTTTCTCCCCTCATCCATGCTCCTACACCAACCCTCTCCCCTCATCCCCGCCCCCACACCGACCCTCTCCCCTCGTCCCTGCCCCCACACTGCCCTTTCTCCTCTCATCTTTGCTCCCACACCGCCCCTTCCCCCTCATCCATGCTCCTACACCAATCCTCTCCCCTCATCCCCGCCCCCACACTGACCCTCTCCCCTCATCCCTGCCCCCACACCGCCCCTTCCCCCTCATCCATGCTCCTACACCAATCCTCTCCCCTCATCCCCGCCCCCACACTGACCCTCTCCCCTCGTCCCCCCACCGACCCTTCCCCCTCATTCCTGCCCCCACACCACCCCTTCCCGCTCAACCTTCCCACCAATACCGCCCCTTCCCCTCATCCCCGCCCCATACCACCCCTTCCCCCGAGACACCATCACCTCACTGACCCTTTCCCCAAATCCGCACCCTCGCCCCACCCCTTCTCCCCAAAGCTCAACCCTAGAACCAGCACTTATGCCAAGCACCTACCCTGGGGGCACCTCTTCCCCCTTGTCCCTGCCCTCCTCTCTCTGTCCCTGCACCAGCAGCCGTAAGGGGCCTGTGCGGCGGCAGGGAGTTGGGTGGGGAGCTCTCCCCTCGCACTGCTGGCCCCCACGTGCCACCACACTGGTGTGGTCACTGTGCTCCATGTAGCTGCCTTCCCCTGACACTGGGAAGTCCCCGTGCAACTGTCCCAGCTGGAGGCTGCACTGCTGGGGGAAGTGCTGAGTGACCCCGTGCCAAGGGGGGTCCCTACCACGGACGGGTAGAAGAATCAGTCCCTGAGTGGCTCCTGGTAACTGGCCCTCTTTGCTGTTCAGATAAACGCAGACAGAAGTTGACAGCCTTGAATCCTTCCCAGGTGCCTTCATGAGAGCCACTCACATTACCCCAGCCCCATCCCTGCTCTGCTCCAATCGATGCCAGCTGTTGTACCTGGTCCAATGCCCCTGGCCCCATAGCCATGATGTCTCAAGCTGCTAGAGACTCACCAAGGATCTGTCCCCTTGGGCTGCCTCCGCCCCCCTCTGCTGGGCTTGGAAGGGGGACACCTGTCCAGGGAGAGGGCTGCTACCCCATGAGGCTGGGAATGGGGGTTGCCCCTCATCGGGGACAAGAGCAAAGGTTTTCTCTCTGTTACTGATTCGGTAAGGGTTCAGAGTACGGGTTAGGTTTCAGATGGGGTTAGTTTTTCTTTCTGGAGCTGCTTGTCTAGCCATGAGCTCAGGTCTGAGAGAGGGGCACTAGAGTATGGGGGGATGCCTCTTGTCCCAAGGCATGGAAGAGGCAGTTTCATTTGTCAATGATGTGGCTCCTCTAAGCAAACATCATCTGCACCCCATTGGGAATATTAGTCCTATGTGTGTGAGTCAGGTGTATGTGAGGGGTGGTGCATGGGGGTGGGCATAGAGGGTGCCTGGGGAAGTGTGGGGGGACTGCATGTCTGCTGAGGGGTGCAAGGTGTTGGTATGTAACACAAAAATCTCATCACAAAGTGGGAATCTTATCTCAGCCTCTTCATCTACACAGCTCTGCTCCAGGAGAATGATTTCATGCTCAGCTTTAGTAATACTTGCAGGTCCCTGTTACATGGCTACTCTGGCCTGGCCCTCTGAGATTTGTGGGTTTCAACAAAGGTGTTATTCCCTTGGCCCATTCCTAGCCAGGCCATTCTTGTGTGGAGTCCGCGATGGGTAGTGAGGATTGAGCTTGCACTGAAGCCTCTCCCACATCCAGCTTACTTACAGCATCTCTTTGTGTGAGGTCGCTGATGCTGAACAAGGGCTGATTTCCGACTGAAGCTGTTCCCGCAGTCGGGGCAGTTATAGAGTCTCTTTCCTGTGTGGATTCTCTGATGCTGAATAAGGTGGGGGCTTTGATTAAAGCTTTTCCTGCACTTGCTGCATCTGTAGCGTCTCTCCTCAAGATGGGTTCTCTGGTGACTGCAAAGGGCTGAGCTGCTACAGAAACTTCCCTCAGTCAAGACCAGGGGTCTAAAACACGCAGCCCGCAGGCTGCATGCAGCCTGCAGAGTTATTTTCTGCGGCATGGTGAGCAGGGAGCTGTTTTTAACACCAGAGCAGTCCAGCCAGCTCCAACGCTCCAGCCCGGGCGAGCCAGCCTGATGCCGGGGAAAGAACCTCTGGTAAATGTGCAGTTTGCATTGCTATTGCAGGGACACATCTTCTCATTTGCTATTCCTTATTTGTGTTACAAGTGATAGTGAAATAACCATTCTACCACTCCTGGTTATCCACTTCTCATTCCCTGGCACACCTACAGTTTGTTTATGCACACAGCGATGTCCCATGAATCTCCCAGAGATCTCGAGGAAACTTTCCTGGAGGTAATCTGTAATCCTCTGCCGAAGGTTTCTGGGGAGGGCTGCCTTATTTCTTCTGCTACAGTTGGACACTTTCCTACTACTCAGCAATTATTTTGTCAGGCATCATTGCAGGCAGGGGCAGCAAGCCGGAAAACATGGCCTCTCCAAGCTCAGCTCAGACTGGGAAGAGCACATGGCAGTGGCATTCCAAATGTAAGAAAAAAGCACGTTTGATCCTTGCTGGCACAGAGTCGAGCACTGAGACGATGCTGCTTCCCCACTGTACCTGCACCAACCGGATCCTTATCTGTCATTAACACCTGGCAAACCCGTGGAAGTGAGAGTCAAAGGAGGACGTGCATGCTGGCCTTTTGACTGCATCCCACCGGAGGGCCAGGGCATCAAGCATGGAGGGCAGTTTCCTTTCAGCAAGCTCGCTCGTGGACAAAGGACAGGACATGCAGGAAAGGACACTGGACATGAGGCAAAGGCAAAGAGCTCCACTCCTCCTCTGACTGTATCACCAGCCAGCTGCCATGACATATGAGCAGCCTCATTTGAATGAATGCCAGGATAACGCAGCTCAGCAGTGTTTTCTCCCTGCTGCCTGAGAGCAGTTTGAAAATTGTGCTGATTTGCAATAACAAAAACCAGCAAAAAAACCAACCAAACAAACAAAAAAAACACCAGCAGCAGGTGAGTTAGGGGATGTCGGGCGAGGAATTATGGACATTTGTTAGTTTGACCCCATGCCCCAGAATTCCGAGAGGGAACCCACGGTGCACTAGGAGGAAATAAATCACACTCTTCCTCCCCAACCCTTCTCCTCTTCCTCTCCACAACTTTTTTCCTCTTTGATTTTGATTTCCTTAATTTTCACTCATTTATTTATATATGTGCCATAAAAACCAGTTTGCTGGGAAACACAGGAGTCCAAACAACATGTAAACATCTCGGTCTTTTCACTTTTCTGACGTGCAGTACTTTTAAACTCGTTCTAAATGTTGGCACCTGGAATTTCTTCTGTTTGTTATAGGAAAAAAAGATTGAAAATATTTAATAAATTAAAAAAAATGCTGTGATTTATTTAAGATACGCATGCTATGTATTTGTGTTAGAGAAGGCAGGGTCACAAAAATGTGGCTTGTGTTGGGAGCAGAAGGTGGGGAGGCTTGCGATGGTCCTTAGTTCCTGGGGGAGCTCATTCCACAGTCTCGGACTGTCCCCTGAGAAAGTTGTTTCATGCACACACAAGCTATACCCATATTGTAGAAAATTCCATTGTGCTAAAGGAGCAAATATGTTGACCATGGTTTTCATCCTGGCGCTGTAGATGGTGTTCTGTTTATCCAGGGCCCTGGACACAGAGATAAGGACTGAGATCTTGAACTTGCTTTGATGTTCTATGGCCTGATGCGCCATGGTAGAAGATCTGCTGCAGTGTGCTGCAGGAGCTGAAATTTTCTAAGCGCTGATGAGTTCATGCTCAGGCATATCACCCTGTTGTAATCCAGCCATGCAGTGACAAAGGTGTGACTGAAGGAGGCCAGGTCTTCATCTACTAGGATGGGATGGCGTCTCCTTGCAAACCAGATAAACTGTTACCTGTGGATGTTGGGGATCTTAGTGTCAGCAAGGAACCCCAAAACACCCCTAAATTAGAGAATGAATCAACCAGTTGTGGGTAATTAACTTAAATGTAGGAACTGAACAGAGGCATCCAGAGCTTCTTGATCAATAATAATCAAATCAAGTCACAAGGTGGATATCTTACCTCAGCCTCTTGCTCTGCGCAGCTCTAGTCCAGGAAGGCAATTTCATTCTCTGCTTTAGTAACGATGGCACGTCCTCATCACATCACCACTCCCTCCTGGCCTGACCTCTGAGATTCCTGGGAACTGGCACAGGTGTTAGCCACTTGGTCCATCCGGAGACAGACATTTCTAGCGTTTCTCTTCCGTGTGGATTCTCTGATGCCTAATAAAGGCTGAGTTGTCCCTGAAGCTTCTCCCACACCCAGGGCATTTGTAGGGCTCCTCGCCTGTGTGGATCCTCTGGTGCGTAGTGAGGGTTGAGCTGCGACTGAAGCTTTTCCCACAGTCCAGGCAATTGTAGAGTTTCTCTCCTGTGTGGATTCTTTGGTGCATAATAAGATTTGAGTGTCGCTCAAAGCTTTTCTCGCACTCAAGGCATTTGTAGGGCTTTTCTTCCATGTGTTTTTTCTGATGCTTAGTGAGGTCTGATCTGTCACTGAAGCTTTTTCCACACTCAGGGCATATATAAGGTCTCTTCCGTGTGTGGATTCTCTGGTGTATAATAAGGTCAGATCTCCGACCAAAGCTTTTCCCACATTTGGGGCAATTGAAGGGCTTCTCTCCGGTGTGGATTCTCTGATGTTTAGTGAGGTCTGATCAGAAACAGTAGCTTTTCCCGCAATCAGGGCACTTGTAGGCCTTCTCTCCAGTGTGTTTTCTCTGGTGCTTAGTGAGGTCTGATCTGTCACTGAAGTTTTTCCTGCACTCATTGCATTTATAGGGCTTCTCTCCTGTGTGGATTCTCTGGTGTATAACCAGTTGTGATTGCCGAAGAAAGCTTTTCTCACACTCGGAACACTTATAGGGTCGCTCTCCGGTGTGGATTCTCTGATGGTGAATGAGGATTGAGCTGACAAAGAAGTGTTTCCCACAGTTGGGACAACTAAAAGGTCTCTCTCCTGTGTGCATTCTCTGATGTTCAGTAAGGCGGGAGCTCTGAGTGAAGCTTTTCCCACAGTCGGGACATTTATAGGGCCTCTTTCCTGTGTGGATTCTCTGATAGTTAATGAGGGTTGAGCTGTCACAGAAGCACTTCCCACAGTTGGGGCATCCACAGGATTTCTCTGCTATGTGCATTCTCTGATGTTCAGTAAGGCAGGAGCTCTGAGCGAAGCTTTCACCACAGTCGGGGCATTTACAGGGCTTCTCTGCTGTGTAGATTCTGCAATGTTTAATAAGGTTTGAATACTGCCTGAAGCTTTTCTCATAGCCAGGGCAACTGTAAGGTTTTTCTCCTGTGTGGATTCTTTGGTGAGTGATATGGGATGGTTGCCAGCGGAAGCTTTTCCCACAGTCATCACACATGTAGGGTCTCTCTCCTGTGTGCATCCTCTGATGGATAACGAGGGCTGAGTGATGACTGAAGCTTATCCCACACTCACTGCATTTGTAGGGTCTCTCCCTTGTGTGGGTTCTCTAGTGTTTAGTGAGGGCTGAGCTGTCCCTGAAGCTTTTCCCGCAGTCATTGTATTTACAGGGCTTCTCGCCAATGTGGATTCTCTGGTGAGCATTAAGGACTGATCTCCAGTGGAAGCTTTTCCCACAGACACTGCACTTGTAGGGTCTGTCTCCAGCGGGGATCCGCAGCTGAACGGTTTCTTTGATTTTCCTAACCTGTTTGCTCCTGTGAGTGGATTTACCCCAAGCCTCTGCTAAATGGATTCCCTGCTGTCTCTCTGGCCCATGCCGCCTCTCACGGTTTTCTCCCTCCTCAAGGCTCGGGGAGACGTCCCCTTCAGATGTTCTCAATACTGTCCCATGTGGTTCCACTGGCTCAGGGCCTTCCTGCTGAGGCTTCTCCTCCTTGTTCTGACTCACAGTCCCATCACCTGCTGGGACAGAGAGAGAATCCAGAGAGGAGTCAGTCCCTGTGCCGGGGGAAAGGGTAAGCAAGGTACAAACTCTAGTAACGATTCCCCCTCAAAACCTCTTCCCCACCGGAAAGAAAGGATGGGATTGATTCTGCCTTCACATCCCATCGAGAGAGTCAGACAGAAAGCGAGTGACTGCCAGGTGACTGGGAAACCATGACTGACATCTCCCGTGAGAATGTGACACCTGGTGGGGCAATCCTGGCCTGGGTGAGACAAGGCAGAAGAAACCAGAATAACTGCTGGGGAGATAAATAAATGCATAGATCAGTCGGAGATAAATCCCCTCCAAACCTTCCCCAGAGCAGGGAGAAGAAGGGGGAGGCAGAATCACTCTATCTCCTCCCTATGTGGATGATAGAAGGGGTTTCTACGGTCAGACATCTTTGGAGAAAACCCGTTAAGGAAGCCTGCCATGAGAATAGAAAAGCAGGACCAGTTTTGCTGATTCCTCACTTGTGTGGATGTCTCCTGGGATCCCCCTTTCCTCACAGCCCTGGAGATCTGGGACCCCCGGCTCCTCCTCTCGTTCCAGCCAGGAGATCACATCTGGTTTGGAAATTGGAAATCCTGCTGGGGGCAAGAAGACAAGTGTTGATCTTGTCCATTAGGGTCAGGGCTGTTAGTATTCCAGACCTAGGGTCTGAGCAGCCCACTCAGAGAGGTGCTGCGTTCTTCCCAACCCTACCCTACAGGGACTGGGCTATACATGGTACAAGATCCCACTCTGCCTAGGGAATTACCCTGATTTACTCCCCTAGGGAGCTCAGCAGAGCTGCTACCCTCTCCAGGTATCTAGTTTGCATCTAAGCCTTTGTCACTGCCAATGAACTCCTCTCTACATCCCCCTCCCCCATAGCCCTCCAAAACACAAGTCAGAGCTGGAAGCTGTTACTTATGACTGTGAGGAATTTGGGGTGGGGACTATCCCTATTTCTTGATGCAGCACCTGGCTCAACAGGGCTGTGATCCCTTACTGAGGCCTCTGGGTGCTTCCTCCGTACAAGTGGTGAAGAAATAAGCAGAGGAAATCCCAACCAGGGCCTGGAAATAAGATCATTAAACACCTGTTCCAGCACAGAGAGGGAAGAGCCTAGTTCCGTGGGGTCACAATGGACTAGAGCTAGGGGATGAAGGGTCAGTTGGCTCTTCCCCATCACCCAGGAGACCCACTCTGTCCCAATGGAGGGGCAGACACTATAGGCCTGGTGCTGGATCTCCTCACTCTCCAGCCTGCTCCGCAAACCACAGACTCAGAGAGGGAAACTGCGGGAGGAACAATTATTCTCCAACCTCCACTCCTCTAGGCTCCAACGTGGGAGGGAGACGTCCTCCGCCCAACAAATCTCATCAATCCCATCTGAGTGATTTCCAAGGTGCCCCCCTGCGCAAAGCTTGAGCCCCGCTGATGTTACTGGGGGTTAAGTCCATGTTACTGGGGGTTAAGTCCATCCCCAAGGGGGATGCTTGTTTTGACTGGGACCCAAGCCCAGGGGAAAGACTAATTGGGTATCCGGGTACCTACAGACCTGAAGACATAGAATCAGACATGCGAAGGCCCAAAGGACCATTATGGTTGTTTAGCCTGACCTCCTGCATCACATAGGCCAGAGGAAATCAACCAGCTATTCCTACATCAAGCACATCCAAAACTCCCCTCCCCTATCAGGCACAGGTGGGTCTTGGAGGACGCTCTGATCACTCCAGTGAAATACCTCATGTTCCTGAATCAACCCTACAGCTAACTGAATGCTCACGTGCAAAGACCAGATGCTCATCGCCCTGCAAATGTTTGGCCAGCAGCCTGCCTTGCACAGAGACGTACGACTGCAGTGCAGACAGGGATCAGCGTGACCACGTGTCTAGAAGTGGCAGCCTAGATGGAAATGACAATGGAGTTGACTTTGATGAACCAGGGTTTTCAGTCCCACACGTCAAGGCTAACGTCCCTAGGATTACCAGCGATCAGCGTTTTTTCTATGTAAGTAATGCCTCCCTGCGTTAAAGTATAATTTAAAAAAGTTGATTTTTAAACATTTTAAACCCTAATACCCAACTCAATCCTTTCCCTATGACACTGTATTATCAAGATTTCCACTAACCGGAGGGAGCTGGAAGTGGGAGCCAGGAGGGACAGTCAGTTCCCGCTTCCAAGCTGTAGAGAGCGACACCATGGAAATTACGGTTCTGCAGATTTTTATGAACCAAATGACACGTCCCTTACCTTTCTATCACGACTTGCCCATGGAATACGATTGTACTACATTATGCTTCCAAACCACGTTTGCTAGATTGAAAAGCCCTCTTCTCTTCCTCTAGTAGGGGTGCCACAGGACTCTGTCACTTTGTAACTGAAATATAGTTTATGCAAGATGGCTCTTGCAAGGTATCATTGGAAAGGTTATGATTTACTGAATATGATTATCCCAGTCGTACAAGGTTTCTGTATATTGCCATTCCTAATATCTGACTTGTGTCCATAAATGCAAATCCATATCATCTCATTAAGTTGAATCAGGGGCTCCCAGCCTCTCTATCTCTGAGCCCCTCAAACATGTTATAAAAACTCCTTGGCCCAGCTGTGCCACAGCAACCTTTTTTTTTTTTTTGCATATAAAGCCAGAGCCAACGTTAGGGGGCAAGCAAGCAGGGCTATTGCCCAGGGCCCCACACCTTCAGTGTGCTCAGGCTTTGACTTCAGCCCCAGGTGACAGGCTCGGGGCCTTGGGATTCAGCTTTCTGTCCTGGGCCTCAGCAAGTCTAACAGTGGCCCTGTTCGGGGGACCCCCTGAAACCTGTTTGTCCACTCAGCTAGACCACATTGTTACAAAGAGATCTCCAGGGCTGACGTACATTTCTCAAGCGACGGAAAATCCACCTGGTCCCTGGGTAAGATGTTTCAGTGGTTAATTCACATCACTGCTCTGTATTTACACTTCATCTCTAGCCTGAACTGATCAAGCTTCAGCTTCCCACTATAGCAGCTTCTTTTTCTTTTATTTGCTAGACTGAAGACCCCTGTCCTATTTCCCATGTTAACCTTTGTGTACAAGGATCAAGTCATAAGAACGGCCATACTGGGTCAGACCAAAGGTCCATCTAGCCCAGTATCCTGTCTACCGACAGTGGCCAATGCCAGGTGCCTGGAGGGAATCAGCAGACTCGGGAATCACCAAGTGATCCCTCCTCTGTCACTCATTCCCAGCTTCTGGCAAACAGAGGTTAGGGACACCATCCCTGCCCATCCAGGCTAATAGTCATTGATGGACCTGTCCTCCGTGAACTTATTTAGCTCTTTTTTTAAACCCTGTTATAGTTTTGGCCTTCACAACATCCTCTGGCAAGGAGTTCCATAAGTTGACTGTGCATTGTGTGAAGAAATACTGCCTTTTATTTGTTTTAAACCTGCTGCCTATTAATTTCATTTGGTGACCCGTAGTTCTTGTGTTATGATAACTAGTAAACAACACTTCCTTATCTACTTTCTCTACACCACTCATGATTTTATAGACCTCAATCATAACTCCCTTTAGCCGTCTCTTTTCCAAGCTGAAAAGCCCCAGTCTTATTAATCTCTCCTTGTATGAAAGCCGTTCCATACCTCAAATCATTTTTGTTGCCCTTTTCTGGATCTTTTCCAATTCCAATATATCTTTTTTGAGATGGGGCGACCACATCTGCACACAGTATTCAAGATGTGGGCGTACCATGGATCTATATAGAGGAAAGATGGTATTTTCTGTCCTATTATCTATCCCTTTCTTAATTACTCCCAACATTCTGTTTGCTTTTTTGACTGCTACTGCACATGGAGTGAATGCTTTCAGAGAACTATCCACAGTGACACCAAGATCTCTTCCTTGAGTGGTAACAGCTAATTTAGATCCCATAATTTTGTATGTATAATTGGGATTATGTTTTCCAATGTGCATTGCTTTGCATTTATCAGCATTAAATTTCATCTGCCATTTTGTTGCCCAGTAACCCAGCTTTGAGAGGTCCTTTTGTAGCTCTTCGCTGTCTGCCTGGGTTTTAACTATCTTTAGTAATTTTCTATCATCTGCAAATTTTGCCACCTCACTGTTTACCCCTTTTTCCCATATCCTTTCTGAGTAGGACTGGTCAGAACTCAACTTTCTTCTTGTTGAGAAAAATAGATTGAACTCATTAAGCATCTCACCATAAAGTGCCCTCAGAATTTCTTTAAAAAGGTGAAAATATCCAACGGTGTTACATCCGACACAGGGGAACTCTGTGGCAGACTTCATCTCCATAGAGAAAGGGGAACTGGAAACAGAATCACAGAAATGTAAGGCTGGCAGTGACCTCGGGAGGTCATCTAGTCCAGCTCCCCCACACTCCCTCCATGCTTAATAAGGATTAAGCAAACTTCACCATTAACGAAAGGTCTTTCTCAACTCCTCTTTAAAACCTCCAGTGATTCCACAACCTCCCTACATCATCTTCTCCAGTGACAATATATCTGTTGGCATTAGAAAGTTTTTGCTCATATCTCACTGAAATCTCCACTGCTTCATACCTTTTTGTCCTGTCCTTCGGTGAACATGTGATACAACTCATCACCCTTCTCTTTTTAAAGGCCTGTTACATACTTGAGGTCTGTTATCATGTGCCCCTACAGCCTTCTCTCTTATAGACTAAACCTGCCCAATTTCTTCAACATGGTAAAAATTACTACAGTGTAAGGATTTTACCCACCGCATACAGAAAAAGAAACAAAATGCTGTAATTGATCAAAGTTTCATTAAACACTTCCATTGTGGCATTATTATGTGCAAATAGCCTAAATCACACTACACAGAAATTTTGAAAAAGAGAGATGTTAAAGCATATGAAAGAGTTCACTCCTCCCTTGGTAATACCGCAGAATTCCATTCTTTATTTATTTTATTTGCAGTGCAATTTATGAACACCTTTCAGTTACAAAGGAGAATTTAATCCAAAAGTAATGCTCCAATATGGCAATGCAGCTCACTCCGCATTGCTCAGATTGCATTTGGTATGCGGAAATGGAACCAACTCTAAACCAAGAATATATCTATATCTATCACACAAACATACACACACTTTAGAAAGATTAGTTTCACAAAGCTACAAACAACTATGTGGCAAATCTGCTGGGAGAATGAACTTACAAAGAAACAAATGATTAAAGGGGAAATTGATAGCAATAGATATAAATTAGAAATTGGGAATTGTAGAAAATTGATAAGGGAACTAAAGTGACACAAAGAAAACTCTCTAGTCTGCAGAATAAAGGAGCATAAGAAGGAACTTTTAAAAGTAATTAGGAGGAATTGGAATGATAACAATGGTCTAGTATTGTTTCATTACTACATGGAAAGGGTAGAATGATAATACAGGAAAAAGGAAAAGGGTTCAATAAATATTAAATTAACCTGGTATCCTTTTTTTTTGATGAGATTACATGATTGATTGATAAATAGAGTATGTTAATGTAATGCCATTAGTGTTCATTTACTGTGCTCCCAACTGGAGTCAGACAGTTCAATATAGTTAAAATCTGGTCCTTAGACATTTGACTTGGTAGCTCAGGCCATTTCGATTAACAGAACTAGAATGATACAAAATGAATGTGGCACATACGAAAAGGTCTAAAAATGTAATTGCAAACAAGGGTGAGGGGGTTCAGGTGAGTCTCTCATAAGGATCAGTTGTTGGCTCTACTCCACTTAACATTTTTATCAGTGACCTGGAAGAAAACAAAGTAATTAGTGATAATATTTACAAATGACTGTCCCATGGTGTGCACCCCAACCCAGCCCTCCTAGACATAACCAGGCTGTGAGAGGCCAAAGAGGTGACCTGGCATCACCTGAGAGAGGGAGGCCCAAGATTAGTTGAGAGTGAAGCAAGCAATAAGCAAGCAAAGAGGCAGCTGATACCAGAAAAGCTGCAATTCCTGATCTAGACACAAGAGGCGCCCTCGTGGTGAGTGGGAACCCCATTCCAATGACACCCAGATTGGGGTTGTGGTAAATAATGAAAAAGGCAGGTCACTGACACAGAGCAATTGGGATCACTTCCTGTGCTGGGGGCAAGGCTTTCGGTATTGCTCAATCTGCAGTTCTGCCATGAGAACGAGGAATGTAGGCCATACGGGTAGGATGGGAACTCTATCCTGGGATGCAGTGCATTGCTGTGAGCAAAGTGGCTACAGCCATCCTTGGAGGCATATCTGGGGGAGGTCTAGAGAGGTGATATTACCTCTGTATTTGACAGTTGTGCTCACAATTAAAGAAGGATGCTGAAAAATTAGACAGGCCTCAGAGAAGAGTCACAAGAATCATAAAAGGATCGGAAAACAGGTCCTATAAAGGAGCTCAATCCATCCAGCCTATCAAAGAAAAGATTAAGGGGTGACTTGATAACAATCTAAAAGTCCCTACACAGGGAACAGAAACAAAACAATAGACGGCTCTTCAATACAGCAGACACAAATACAACAACAGCCAATGGCTGGAAGTCGAAGCGAGAGATATTTACATTTTAAATAAGTTGTAAAGTTTTCACAGTGAGGCTAACTGACCATTGGACAAAACTTACCCAGGGCTCTGGTGGTTTCACCATCACTGGAAATTTTTATATCAAGAACGGAGTTTTATTCCAAAAGAATCACCCTGTTTAAACAGGAATTCAGGGAACTCCTATTAACCTGTGTAACAGAGGAGGTCAGACAAGATGAAGCAAAAGTGGATGGGAACCTGGGAGACAGTGACCATGAGATGGTCGAGTTCAGGATCCCGACATTAGGGGCTTGGCTACATTGGCACTTTACAGCGCTGCAACTTTCGCACTCAGGGGTGTGAAAAAACACCCTCCTGAGCACAGCAAGATACAGCGCTGTAAAGTGTCAGTGTAATCAGGGCGGCAGCGCTGGGAGCATGGCTCCCAGCGCTGCACTCTACACCCGTAAGGGATGTGGTTTACAAGCAGCGCTGGGAGAGCTTTCTCCCAGCGCTGCCGCTCTGACTACACTCACACTTCAAAGCGCTGCCGTGGCAGCGCTTTGAAATTTCTAATGTAGCCAAGCCCTAGGAAGAAAGGAAAGCAGCAGAAGACGGACCTTGGACTTCAGAGAAGCAGACTGACTTCCTCAGGGAACTGATGGGCAGGATCCCCTGAGACTAACATGAGGGGAAAAGGAGTCCAGGAGAGCTGGCTGTATTTTAAAGAATCCTTATTGAGGTTGCAGGAAAAAACAATCCCAATGTGCAGAAAGAATAGTAAATATGGCTGGCGACAGCTTGGCTAACAGTTGAAATCCTTGCTGATCTTTAAACACAAAAGAAGACTACAGAATGTGGAATGACTGGACAATGATGACAGGGAGGAGTATAAAAATATGCTCGATGCAGTGAGTGAGAAATCAGGAAGGTCAAATCACTTGGAGTTGCAGCTTAGCAAGAGATGTTAAGGTAACAAGAAGGTTCTTCTTCGAGGAGATGTCCCTGTGGGTGCTTCACTTTAGGAGATGTTCCCTGTGGGTGCTCCATTAGGTGTCGGTGCGCCCTGCGCCTTTGATCGGGAG
>NC_133778.1:9325057-9344053 GCF_003597395.2 Chelonoidis abingdonii
TTTTTAAGGTCAGGCTTGACAAAGCCCTGGCTGGGATGATTTAGTTGGGGATTGGTCCTGCTTTGAACAGGGGGTTGGCCTAGACGTCCTCCTCAGGTCCCTTCCAACCCTGATCTTCTATGATTCTATGATCACAATGATCCAATTAGGCCTTAAAAACTATGAAACTATAAAGCAGGTTATCTAGGCCTCTAATCATTCTTGCAGATGTTTTCTAAACCCGTGCTAATTTGTCAACAACCTTTCTGCAGTGTGAACACCAGGACTGGACACAGTTCCCACTAATGGTCTAATTAATGCCATATGACCAACTAATGAAGAGCCACTCATTACTGCTACTTCATAGTCCTCTGTTTAGCTTCCCCAGGATCACATTAACTTTCTTAGCTACAGCATCACACCGGATGCTCATATTGAGATGGCTTCCACCATGACCCTTTGGCCCTTTCCAGGGTCACTGATTCCCCAAAGCTCCCCTTAGCAGTGCACTCACAGCGCGTCTCACACGCAGACACAAAGCCCTGTAAATCTGTTCAATTCCCATCATGCATCACTGCTGGAAAGTCATGAACCTCAAACAATGGCAGCACTGACTGAATGCAAACTCCACACAGGCCACGGGACAAGGAACAAAAGAATAAGCCAGACATGACAATCAGTTCCCCACTGCTACTGTCGACCGTCTGGCACTGCAGGGCCCCTCCCTACAACCCCCCACAGTCCTGGGGTGTCTGCTAAAGCAAGGAGGGAGAACAGTGGAGCACTGACATTGGGGAACCCAGCAGAGTCAGGGAGTTTGGCACAAGGAATTCTTGTAACCCTCTGCCACTGCTGCTGCTGCAGGAGGGAAAGAGAGTATTAATTACAGCAGGAGCTGGAGTCCCCAACTGGAATAAGGGCCCCTTTGTGCTGTTAGCGGTACTTATCTGTCTGTCCCTTACCATTAGCACAGGGTCTGAGCACGAGGAGACACCAGAGATCTCTGGGACAGAGGGGGCTAGAGCCGGTGATCGCCCGCAGCCTACGCTTGCAGCTGAGACTCCAAGGCAGAGCAAGATGCCTCCCTGTAGACAGGATTTAGGCGTTTCTTTCAGAGAGAGGGGCAGGGCTGCGAAACACCTGTCTGTTGGGCATCGCTAGCCTGCTAGGTTGGGGGAGGTGCCACCTAGGCTGCCGGGAGTTGTGACTCTCATCCAGATGTGCCATCTCTCCTCACGACAGAGAGTGCAGCCACATAATGCAGGATTTGGGAGTCCTGGCAACGCTCAATGTTCCCCTCTGAATCTAGCCCCAGGTTACTAGCATAAAGTCAGGCAAGATGTCAGGGGCACAGCAGGGCACTTAACTTGGGTCTCCAGAGTGTCAGGTCAGTACCCCAACCATTGGGTCACCCTTCCTCTGACAGCAAGCCCCCAATATTCACACAGTGAGAGACCGTCCCTGCCCCAAAGGGCTTTTGCTGTCAATAGACGAGCCAGACAAAGGGCAGAGTCTCACCTCCATTTCACAGAGGGGAAACTGAGGCCCAGAGAGACCACAGCTGGGACTTTCAAAGCAGCATAAGGGGAGAGGTGTGCAAGTCACCTCCCTCTGGTCCCTTTGAAACCAGCCTAAGTGACTGACAAGGAGTCTGTGGCACAACCAGGGATCTACTCCATCTCCCGAGTCCCTGGCCAGTTCCTGAAACAGGAGAGCAGCCTTCTTCTCTTTAGTGTCTGCACAGAGAACAGCCCCCACACTTCTTCCACACCGCGCTGCTTGTGCAGCCAAGGCTCGCTTTACACACTGGAGGGTCCTGGCATCCCTCCATTCCTCCTCCACATGCTCTCCACGTGCCACCCTCCCATCCCCCTTTATTTCTAGGATCCACTGCAGCCCCCGTTGCCCCCTTCCAGCGAGTGTGATGTGTGCCCCATTCCCTCCCTCTCCCATAGCAGGGCATCTCATTCTCCTTCATGGCAAGGCTCTACGTGCTCCCATTTTCCCCTCTCCCCATCCCCCTGCCCCATCCTCCCTATATGACATCTCTCCCCTCCAGTGATTCTGTGTGCCCCTCCCCCCCGACAGGGATTCTCTGTGCTCCCTATTGCTCCTCCCCCTAACTCCCATTCCCCTCCACCTACCACTTGTCTTCCTGAATCTGTCCCCATCTCTCACCTCCATGCAAGTTTCCATTTCTCCCCACCATAATCGGCTTATGGCCACTAACACCCGGAACATTCCCTGACCCAGGGACAGTGTCTTAGACACAGGAGCTGCAAATTACATGGCCTGATCCCCCTGAATTCTGGGGGATCAGTGAAGATCCCTGCACAGAATCTGACCCAGATGCTTCTCATACCCCAGGGGCCAGGAATTCTTATCCAGCAAGGTCATGGCCTCATAATTCTCCTGCATAACATCCCAGGACAGGGCTCTCTGACCTGGGTCCAGCAGGGCCCATTCCTCCGCCGTGAAATACACAGCCACCTCCTCGAAGGTCACTGGCTCTGCTGCAGTCATTTTCCTTTCCCAGCACCTGGCAGGATGGGACGATCTCCAGCGAAACGTGGACATGGTTCTGCAGCCTGGCATAGTGAGAAGGGAAACTGGAGGTTTCAGAAGGGGCTTATGTCCATTTAAATCCTCCATTTAGCTCAGATTCTTCCCTGCAGACAGCTGTTCCAGACTCTGCTGTCCTGGGGAAATGCCTGAGTTAAGATTTATGAAAAAGCATCGACATTTCGGCTCTTAAATCCCTACCCAGTTCTCTCAGTACCTGGCCTGATTTTCACAAGTGCTGAGCCTGCCACATGGGGTCCAGGTCTGAGCCCAGCTTTGTCCTGCCTAGGGATTCACTGGGAAAACGTGTCGCCAAAAGGCACCAACACTGCTGAGAAAGAAAAACGAGCTTTTAACCAGAAAACTATTCTCTCTCTCCCTTCCCCTCCGCCAGCTCTCTCCCCTGGCCCCTCTCTAAAGCAGACACGTGTGTGTCTGTGTGTGTGTGTCCCCTGGCCCCCCTCCAAAGCAGACTGTGTTTGTGTGTCCGTCCCTGGCCCCTCTCCAAGGCAGACTGTGTGTGTGTGTGTGTATGTCCCCTGGCCTCTCTCCAAAGCAGATACGTGTATGTGTGTCTGTGTGTGTCCATCCCTGGCCCCTCTCCAAAGCAGACTGTGTGTGTGTGTGTATGTCCCCTGGCCTCTCTCCAAAGCAGATACGTGTATGTGTGTCTGTGTGTGTCCATCCCTGGCCCCTCTCCAAAGCAGACTGTGTGTGTGTGTGTATGTCCCCTGGCCTCTCTCCAAAGCAGATACGTGTATGTGTGTCTGTGTGTGTCCGTCCCTGGCCCCTCTCCAAAGCAGACTGTGTGTGTGTCTGTGTGTGTGTGTCCTGCAGCCCCAGGGCTGGACCCGGGGCTGCCCGAGGCCGGAGATGCAGCTGGCAGCGTGAGAAGCAGCTCAGGGTCCCTTTCCAGCGGCGCGGGCGGAGCAGGGCCAAAGGAGCCTCTTTGGGGGACCCCCCCCCGGGCAGCGCGTCCCCCAGCCGGGAGCCCTCCTGCTGCCCCTCCCCTCCCCTGCAGGCTCCGGGTCTGGGTCGGGTCGGGGCTGGGGCCCCCCGGCCGGGCCGGGCCGGGCTCTCCCCGCACCCTCCGCTGGGAGCAGCAGCGGCTCCGCCCGGGGACCGGTGTCCCATGGAAACGGGTCCCGCGGCAGGAAGTGATTCGGATTCACTGCCGCGTTCAGCCCCGGCCCCCCCGCGGCTGCTGCTCCCCGGGCCCGTCTCAGAGCAAAGGTGAGCGAGACTCGCGTGGGGAAACTGCCGGGGGGGCGGGTTGTGGGGCCCCCCCGCAGGCTCTGGGGAACCTGCCCCTCGTTCGGGCCGAGCCCGCGGCAGCCTGGGGCGGGGCTGGGAATCGCCTGGGCCCAGAGCCACAAAGCCAGGCAGGCTCTGGGGAGGGGTGTGACAACGTGTGTGTGGCCCTATGAAACCGGGACACCCTGATTTCCACGGAACAGGCCAGGAGTCCTGCTGGCACCTTGCAGACTAACAAACCCATTTGAGCATAAGGGCTGCAGCCGCTTCATCGAGGGCAGCATTTCCCGCTGATGTCAGTGAGCGAGGGAATATTTGTGTGGCCTGGCAGGCTGGCTGGTACGGCTTCTCGAAGGCTCCTGGAAAGAGGTCCCTTAACTGCAAACCCTTCCTTGGCCTTCGGCGCCAGTGCCATTTTAGCAAGGAAGAGGCAGCGTTTAGCCCAGTGGTCAGAGCACTCACCTGGGATATGTGACCAGACAGAAGATGTGAAAAATCTTGACGGGGGTGGGGGTAATAGGAGCCTATATAAGAACAAGCCCCCAAAATCAGGACTGTCCCTATAAAATTGGGACGTCTGGTCACCCTAGATATAAAGGAGCCCTCTTTCATGTCCCTTCTCCACCTAATGGATCCTTATTGGAAGCGTTACAATGAAAGGAGTAAATATAGCCTTGATGCCGTCTCCTATATGGTTTCTGTACATTTAGTGCAATTCTAAATCTAGTCCCGCAAATGGGTGTTCACAGTCTTAATGACAGAAGAATCAGGTGCTAACATACATTCTTAGAGGAAACGAATTTAAATGCAGCCTGTGCATTTCTAAATAGCCATTGAATAATTTACAAAATCGTAGGGCAGGTCTACACATAAAACACCGCATTGGCACAGCTGCACTGATGCAGCACTTTAATGTAAAGAAGTTCTGTGCTGACGGGCAAGAGCTCTCCCCTTGGCATAGTGAATCCACCTCCGGGAGAGGAGATGGGAGACCCTCCCACTGACATAGCACTGGCTACTCTAGGGGCATGGCTACACTTGCAGCTGTACAGCGCTGCTGCGGGAGCGCTCCCGCAGCAGCGCTTTGAAGTGCGAGTGTGGTCGCGGCGCCAGCTCTGGGAGAGAGCTCTCCTGGCGCTGCAGGTACTCCACCTCCCCGTGGGGATTAGCTTACAGCACTGGGAGCCGCGCTCCCAGCGCTGGGGCACTGTTTACACTGACGCTTTGCAGCGCTGTAACTTGCTGCTCTCAGGGGGGTGTTTTTTTCACACCCCTGAGCGAGAAAGTTGCAGCGCTGTAAAGCACCAGTGTAGCCATGGCCTAGGGGTTAGGTTGATACAACGATGCCATTCTGGGTATGGATTGATGTAAGTCTGTATTATAGCCCAGACCTTAGTAACAGCAGAATAAAGAAGTATTAACACAAATATAGAAGCATTAGAGAAAAATAATTTTAATGTGGTTAATACAACGAGGAATCCTGTGGCACCTTAGAGACTAACAAATTTATTTGGGCATAAGCTTTCGTGGGCTACAGCCCACTTCCTCACATGCATGAAGTCTGTGGTTAATGCCATTCTAAATAAAGTTGTTTAAACAATTTCACAAAGATGACCAAATATGAGTGATAGAAAGAGAAACTATAATCATAGACCTAGTTACACCTTTCAGAGATAATCGGGAAAGTTTTAAAACATCAAGAAAGGGGAAAAAAGGCAGAAAGAAGAGAAAATATGGCATAGAATCATAGAAGTGCAGGACTGGAAGGGGTCACGAGAGGTCATCTAGTCCAGTCCTCTGCACTCTTGGCAGGACCATGTAATAACCAGGGTTGTTCCTAGGGAGGTGCGGGGCCCAGGACAACCCCCACACTCCACCCTAGGCCCTACCCCTACTCTACCCCTTCCCCCAAGCCCCTGCTTTGCCATTGCCCAGCCAAGCCCCCATTCCACCCCTTCCTCCAAGCCCCTGCCCCTGAGCGCCGCCAGGCACTGGCAGGGCACAGCAGGGCTGGGCTGGTAGCACGGCTGATGGCCCCCACCCCCGCACCGCCCTGGCCCCACCAGGTCCCCCTGAAGCAGGGATGGGGTGGAGGAGCAAGGCCCCCCAAAGCGCAGGGCCCGGAGTGACTGCCCCGATCCGTCCTATGGACAGCATGGCTCTCTGTTAATAACTAAACTGTTCCTGATAGGTGTTTGTCTAACCTGTTCTTAAAAACCTTCAGTGACGGATAGTCCACAACCTCCCTAGGCAATTTGTTCCAGCGCTTGGCCACCCGGACAGTTAGAAGGTTTTTCCTGATGTCCAACTCAAACGTTCCTTGCAGCAGTTTAAGCCCATGTCTCCCCAAATACCCACTCCTCTTTTTTTCATAAGACAGCTCTTCTTTGCAGCATCTACGCTGAAGTTGGCCCATTGAAAGATATTATCTCCCCCACCTCGTCATAGGACAATCGGTCAAGGGCCAGAGCTTCTTTGTGAGACTGCCTGTGCTGATGTGCCTGTGTTAAAGTATAATTAAAAAAAATTAAAATCATGCTTGGTACCAACGTGTCCATGGGAGAGAGGCCTTTTGAGTGATACCTGACTCAACCCAATTTCGATGACACTGTAGTGAAAATGTCCACCAACTGCAGGACATGGCCCTGGGATCCGGATGAGTCCCCCACCACAGCGCAGAGGGTGACATGACTGAAATTACAATTCTGTAGATTTTTACACGTGGACCGACACGTCACTTACCTTTCTGTCATTCATTTGCACATGGAATTACATACGTTCTCACTCCTTCGGGGAGGGGGCTCCATGTACTCTAGATCAGACTTTCCAACCTGTGGATCGAGACCCAAAATTGGGTCAACGGAATGTTTCAGCTGACAGTGCCCCACTCTTCCAACCCCCAGGGAGCAGCAGCTCCGGTGGGCTTAGACCAGGCCAGGGGAGGGGCTCCTCTCCCCGGCAGCTCTGGTGGGCCAGAGGAGGGGCACCTCTCCCCACCTGCCTGGGCGGCTCTTGAGATCCTGGTGTGTGGCCGTGCAGCTTACAGGCAACATAGGTGGCTGTTGCGACCTGGTGCACGGGGTCGCAACACCACTCACATTTGCAGTGTGTGCTAAACATTGTGCTTTCTGCAACAAAGTCACAGCCTGCGATTTTCTTACCATCGTACCTATTACTTATTGAATATCCACTCTGATTCTGAGTACTGATCTAAATTCCCCTGTAGTTGCCTCTTTTCTCCCTAGTTATTGAATAAGGACATAAAATCCCCTCACATTTTTCTCCAGTTATTGACTTTTAATATCGAATCTCCTCAGATTTTGCTGTTTTCCATCTCATCCTCAAAGGTTGATTTAAAAAAGCAAACCTCACACCTTGCCTCCTTTCCCTCTATTTTTTAAATGTTTATATAATGTTTTCTCAGCTCTCCCTCCCCCCATACATACCCCTTTTGAACTGCAGAAATTTGTCTGTATTTGGAAAGAAATGTGACTGACGAAGACATATTGCTGAGTGTGTATTTAGAATTTTACTGCTTTAAAACAGGCTCAGGTTTAAAATCACGGAACATGCTTTGTGAGAAATATCCCGCAGATTCATCAGGTCTTGTTTGTTCTCTTTCTCCACAGCAGGATTTTCAGGGTTGAGGTGGTTTCCTGGTTGGAGTAGGGTGAAGAGCCAGAGGTTCTAGAGTTCCAGGCCTCTGAGGAAAGAGAGTTCTGAGAGGTGCCCACACGGGTGAGGAATCAAATAACTTGACACGGTAAAGAATCAGCAAGCGAAGCTGTAACTCCCACCAGTGCCTTCTAAATAGGGTTGCCAGGTGTCTTGTTTTCGACGAGAACACCCAGTCGAAAAGGGACCCCAGTGGCTGTCCCGTTGGCGAGGTGCAGCAGGGCGAGCAGGGTCCATGCCCTGCTCCGCGCCGCTCCTGGGAAACGGACAGCATGTTCGGCTCCCAGGCAGAGGGGTCACCAGCAGGGCTCCAGGTGCTGCCCCGGCCTGCAGGCACAACTCCCATTGGCCAAGGCTTGAGCTGCGGTCCATGCCCTGGTGGCAACCCCGCACTCTCTCTCCCTGTCGCCCACACCCAGGAGCTCGAGGTATCCCCATCTTGGAGCGCTGCAAGGTGCTCTGGGAATGGGGCTGCTGGAGGAGAGGCAGACAAGACAGCCCCTCTCGGGGTCCTGTGGCCAGCAGGTTCTCCTGCATGTCCTCTCCCACAGGGCCCCACATCCTGCCAGTACTGCGTGCCTCGGCTTCCTCCCAGCTCACCAGTGGGGCCCTTCTGGCCTCAGACCCCTGGCTTCTGCCAGTCCCGGGCCCTGGTGTGGTGGCCTGGTCCTGCTTGTGGCCAGGGCATGTAGCAGTGCTACGGGCTGCCCCTTGCCACCCCTCTGTGTTTGCTAACCTTGGCGGGCCAGGGAGCAAGCTAGAGCTTGGGATGAGAATTAAGCAAGTGCCAAGCCTGTTTGTTAAAGCTGCAAAACTTCCCAAACAGACTACAGTGCCCAGGCAGTGAATGAAGGTCCTGTAGCTGCTGGAATGAAAAGCAAGTTGTGTCCTTACCTAATTAAGGGCCCTGTTTGCTCTAGCCACCACAGTATCTGATATTCCTAACTGAGATTTCCCTTTAGTCTTCAGGACCATATAGTTAAAAAACACGTCCAAACTTTAAATCAATCAAGGATTTGGAAATGTCCCACCATTGCTAAAATTGCCGCATGTATTTACAAGTGATATTACAAAGTAAAAATCACAGTGGGATTATAAAAGTCCACTAATTTAACATTTATGTGCTTAGATACTACTGTGATGGGTGACACAGACAAATAAACGTAGCTACAGAGTGGAGCAGCCCAGCTCAAAGAACAGAAAGATTCAAACTGAGTCATTCAGGATTTGTTTCTGCTTCTAAATTTGAAACAGCAAATGTAAGTAAAATTAATGTGCAAAAAGTTGTTTCTAGTACCAAAAGTGACGTTCGTATAGAATCATACATGATTAAGAAAATATACATGATCTTTAATAACAACTAGGACTTGTATGTTTAATTTCTGAAATTCTTTTTGAGGACTCTTGGTAAAGGGAGAGCTCTTATATAAGGAAAACCTTGCCCACACAAGATACGGTAACATCTAACTCCAAACTCAGGAGCGAAATATGAACCCTTGTCGGGAAGGGGGTGGCAGCAGGCAGAGGGGTACTTGATAGCCAGGTGGCAGAGCAGAGGAAAGGCTAACGATGGATGAGTGAGTAACATGGCCCTGTGGTACAGCTAATTATCTTATATGCGAGTTCATTCTTGTGAGCTGTTTACAGCTGGTAAGTAATTCCAACCAATTCAGTTGTATTCTGTAGGGGCACCCCAGTGGCTGTGAGAAATAAGCTGGAGGCATTTGGGTTCACCAGCTCTTTTTATCTCCCTGAGGTTGATCTGCTGAAGATTTCTTCTTTTTTGAGAATTCTTTTTCCCTGTATGGAATTTCTTCCAAGGGCTCCTGTTGTCAGTTCACTTGGGGCTATATCGTAATGTTACTGTCATGGACAGGTCAGGGGCTGTGAATGTTTGTTTACTGCCCGTGACTTGTCCGTGACTTTTACTTAAAATACCCATGACTAAAATGCAGCCTCATCGATTAGTGTGGAGAACAGTCTCCCAACAGTGAAGGGCTGGGAGACTAGGAGGCTCAGAGAACTGGTAATGGGAGCCACACCCTTTCCTCTCCAGATCAAGGATATGAATCCGGCTGTAATTAATCCCGTTCGGTTGCATAAGAATATTCAGGTGAACAAGCGCTTGCAGCATCACGCCTTAGGTGCAGCCCCATGTTCTTGTTACAACTGGCACTCCCAGCAAGGAGACAGAAGTGGGAATCAAGAGCGTCAAGATATCTCATGGCTGGGAGGCTCCACTGCACAGTTGAGGCACATTGGTGAGGGCGACGCAGAGAAGCTTGCACTGCCATTGTTCCCCCCGTCTTTTTCTAGATCCACCTTTTGGCTAATGTGTAGACTGTAAGATCTTTGGGGCAGGGACTGTATGTTACAGATGTGTACATTGCTTGGCATAATTGTCTGGTGAAAGTGCCTTCGTAATACAAATAAGTAATGTTTGCAACATTACTTCAGTGTGTGAGCATTTAAGGTGGAACCATGCAGCACTTTTTATAAATGGTGTAACCTAGAACAGTGTTTCCCAAACTTGGGACGCCGCTTGTGCAGGGAAAGCCCCTGGTGGGCCAGGCCAGTTTGTTTACCTGCCCCATCCACAGGTCTGGCCGATTGCGGCTCCCACTGGCTGCGGTTTGCTGTGCCAGGCCAATGTGAGCTGCTGGAAGTGGTGGCCGGTATGTCCCTCAGCCCGTGCCACTTCCAGCAGCCCCCATTGGCCTGGAGCAGTGAACCGTGGCCAGTGGGAGCCACGATCAGCCAGACCTCCACACGGGGCAGGTAAACAAACCAGCTTGGCCTGCCAGGGGCTTTCCCTTCCCCAACGTTGTCCCAAGTTTGGGAAGCACTGACCTAGAAGATATATCACTGGATTGAATCAAATTCTCTGTCCTCTGTACAGCTAGTTTTTTGCACTGGAATGGTGAGACTTGTGGCTGGTCCCCAAGTAATAAGAATGTAATTAATCCAGTATTTCAGATCCTTTTGTTTTTTCCAATATAAATTACTCAGTGGTAAAAAGCAGTGAGTGGCAGCTTTGTATCAACTGAGTTATGGAAAAGATGACCTGCGTCAGTTGCTAATCTTGCTTCTTGAGCAGTCTGAGCCCTAAAGCTTCTATGCACTATTCTGCACTAAGGTGGATGTTTAATAGTAATGATAATTAGCTAGCAGAATGCAGTTTGATGTTACTGAAATCTACCTAGGGCCATTTATAACCAATTTTACATGTAATGTGCTATTATTTTCCTTTATCTGTATGTGTATAAAACCTTTAAAACATGGCTTTGGGGGTGGGGGTGCTTTATTTATTACATGCGTTTCTCCAGTTAGCTTGTGACCTCTTTTGTACAACATTTAGCAATAACCACTATTCCAATAAAAGCTCCAAATCCTATAAAACAAGGGTTGCCCTCACTCCAGATTGTGCAAGTAAACCACCGTTTTTGGTATGGTCACAAGTCTCAAGGTCACTTGGCACCCATAAAAAGTAGCACCCCATTGCAAGTGCCCATCACCAATATGGGGATATTTTGAGATGAGGTGACAATGTAAGCGTCAGGACAGGATGATGACCATTGAAAATCCACATCTTACAAATATATGGCAGATTGATATTTTTTAAACTATGTCCTGATCTCTTCTGGGTGGGTCTTTTAATTGTCTGAAAGGTTCAAACAAAATTCTGGATATATTATCTTAATACAATTGACTTAATATATTAACATGCTAGTGCCTTGTTTTGTTAATCTTGAGAGTAGCTGCTATCCAATGTAAATTATGTTGTTATCCTATTTCACATCATTTTGTCATGACTTAATAAAACTGTACTACTCATGAAAAACGGTGAAGCTGTGAGCATGCCGTTTTCCGTTTGATGTGCCAGCTGCAGCACTTCATGCTGTTCCCAGGGTGGTGCTAACTGAACTGATGCAAATCTAGAGAGGTCTTTGCAGAACTGGATGTTACACATGCTGTTCAAAACACCTGTGTTAACTCTAGCTCCACTGAAAACAGAAAAAATGGCTTATGACAAATTATAGAAGCTAATATGATACAATGGAATAGAATAGAAAAAGTCCAGTTTTAAGGGGACCTGTGCCGTCAGAAGTATTGACCGGACACCATAAGTCCGGTTACCATAATTTTCTTTAGTTTTCTAGCGTGCTGTAAAAAATAAAACCTGAAATTAGCATAATATATCTGTCAAAACAATATATTTGATTGAATCTTTGAATAACTTTTTCAGTGCACAGTCAGAAGCAGTAGGGACCAACTAGCCTTTAAGAGTTAAGGATCTAGTCAGCTGGCATCAGTGGTCAGCAACATAGTTAGCATTGTGCCATCCACAGTCAACACTGTTTTATCTATCAGCTAAACTATGCTGCAGTCACACTAATGCGAGGTGAAATGGCGGAACCCGAAAAGAAAAAGATTCAAAGGCTGTGCTCTTTTAAAGATGAGTGGTTGCAACTCCCAGAGTATCGGAATTGGCTTACAAAGGCGAGTGAAGAGTCGGGATACTGTTCTATTTGTCATGTTCAGTTCAAGGTTCACTTTGATTCTGTAAAAGCTATCCAGCATCATGCAGAGACAGCGGGTCACAAAATCAAAGTACGAGGACAAGTCCAGTCCAGTCCAGTCGATAAATTCCTCGTAAAGACTGATACTTCCGAAGAACAACAAGTGTGCATGACTGAATTACTCTTAACATACCATGGAGTTAAACACCACCACAGCTACCATTCTCAAGACTGTGGAAATACACTGTACCCCTCCATTTTCACTGATTCCAAGATAGCTTCCAAAATTCACTGTGGAAGGAGAAAAGCGGAGGCTTTGATTGAGAATGTATTGGCACCCCATTCATTAAAACTGGCTGTGCAAGACATTGGCTCTACATCATTTTCAGTAATGACAGATGCTTCTAATAAAGGGAACACAAAATTATTCCCAGTTGCCCTCCGCTACTTTAATAAAGATAAGGGAAGCTGCACATGTATCGTAGACTTTTTCGAGGATGCGGATGAAACATCAGAGGCAATCGCAAACAACTTAAGAAGTTGTCTTCAAAATGCTGGTCTGATACATAATAAAATTGTGGCATATGGAGCAGACAACGCATCTGTCAATTTTGGAAAACACAAGTCTGTTTTGGTGCACCTAAAACAAATGTTGAATTTACCAAACCTTGTGCCAGGGTATTGCAGCACTCACATAGTGCACAATACAGCGAAACATGGCTTGAAAATGCTCTCTTATGATGTAGAGAATTTGGTCATCAAGGTTTTCAGTGAATTCTCATCCAGTGCAAAGAATATGAGTGAACTTAAAGAGTTCTTTGACTTCCTGGAGACAGAATATTCGGAAATCTTGCGTCATGTACCTACACGTTTTTTGACTCTTTTCACTGCCGTAGACAGGTTACTGAAGCATTGGCCTGCCCTCAAATCTTACTTTGTGAACAAAGGAGAGGAAAAAGTGAGCTGCGCAATATGGGCCTTTCTTTCTGAGCAAGAGGATGCAGTATCCGATGGTGACATTATTACGCTTCCCGAGCTGTACATCCGCTTTGTGCACAACATTCTGAGCCAATTGAACAACACCATAAAGGTTCTTGAAAGTGATTTCATTCAGGTAACTGAACTGTATGGCGTGTTCAGCAGACTGAGAAGAGAGATTCAGAATCGACAAGAGCAAGGCTTCTATGGGTACAAGATGACACAGTTCTTGAAAAAACTGCCACCTAATGAGCAGAATAAATTTGTTGGCGATGCCCAACAGGCTTACACACGCATGCTACAGTACCTGGAAAAGTGGTTTGATTTCAGGGAAAACTCTTTCTATGTGTTGTGTGCACCACTCAGTCTGGACGGGCCTCTTGAGCTAGACAAACTGTGTGCTTTGACTACAAGCTGGGACATTCAAGTAGACGAAGATGAACTATTTACAGAAATGTGCTCATTGAATGATGCACTACCAACCCTGAAGAGTTTGACAAATAGTGCTGAATCGACATTGTCCCCACAGCAACAAGAAAGAATCAATGTTTCTGAGATGTGGGTAGAATTCTTTAAGCGCTGGGAGGCCCCGAACTTACTCAAAATTGTGCAGCATGTGCTTGCTATACCACCCACCAACACATTTGTGGAACGCATTTTCAGTGTTATGAAGAGCTTGTGGACTAACGAAAGGAATCAGCTCCATGTGAACATGGTGAAAGCTGAGTTATTCATGCACTTCAACTATAAAATGACATGTGCCGAGTTTGCTGGATTTTTGAAGACAAAAGCAGCGGAGGAGCTTGTGGTGGCAGCAAGAAAAGAACAGAAGTATAAATGTAAGTCGTTTCAATTGCCACGCTCCTTAAACCTGGGTTTGTTTTATTTTGTTTGTATCTTCTTTACACTGCAGAAGAAGGTAAAAAGTTTCATTGACAGTAGTGTTTAAAATCTCTCCCTGGGAGGCGAAGGGTATTTGAGTCACACGTTCCATCTCCCACATTCAGATCTTTGCAGCTCCTGCCCTTCTCCTGGTGCCTGCTCGGGCCTTGCAGTGAAACTGAGCAAGTGAGCGAAGGTGGGAGAGAGCGAGTAATGAAGGGAAGGGAGTGGAGTGAGCAGGGGTGGGGCCTCTGGGCAGGTGGCGGGACAAAGGTGTTTGGTTTTCTGGATTTAGAAAGTTGGCAACCCTACTTCTAAAGTCCTCCAGGGTCTGCTTCATCTTAGCCAGGTCAGAGTTGTTCCTAGAACTCTAGACACTTGGCAGTAGCTCCCTCTCTCCTGCCCTCACTACCTCTGATTTTTCAGATGGGATGTGGAGTCCAGATTTATCCCCTTCTCTCTCTCCCTTGGGAAAGGGTTTGGGGAGGATTCTGTTCCTGATTTTTCAGTTTCTCCAGTGCTATTTGGACTTGTTTCTCTCCTGTCCTTCTCCAGCGCAGGGAATGACTCATATCTGGATTCTCTCTCTCTGTCTCAGCAGGTGAGGAGATGATGAGTGAGAATGTGGAAGAGAATCCTCAGCAGGAAGATCCTGAGCAAGTTGAAACTCACGGAACTTTATTGGGTAGATGTGAAGCGACTGTGTCCTGGAGTCCAGAGCATGGAAAAGCTGGTGGGTCTCAGCACAGCCCAGAGAGACAGCAGGGAAACCAGCCAGGGAAGAACACGGGTAAATCCACTCAATGTGAAGGTAGTTCGAAGAATCTTAGCAAAAACATGATGCACCAGAGATCCTCCAAAGGGGAGGGGAAAAACACATGCACCGAATGTGGGAAAAGCTTCAGTCGGAGTTTATACCTTATTATACATCGCAGAACCCACACAGGAGAAAGACCTCATAAATGTCTTCAGTGTGGGAAAAATTTTATTGGCATCCCAACCCTGAAAAAGCATCAGAAAATCCACATGAGAGAAAAATCCTATAAGTGTCCCAACTGCGGGAAAAGCTTTGGTGAGAGATCACACCTTATTGGCCACCAGAAAGTCCACCGAGAAGCAAAAACCTTCATATGCTCTCAGTGTGGGGAAACCTTCTGTAACTGGTCATCCTTTCTTAGACATGAGAGGATCCACACCGGAGAGAGAGCGAAGCCTTACAGCTGCCCCGAGTGTGGGGAGAACTTCCGGGATAGGACTGGTCTTGTTAGGCATCAGACAACTCACACGGGAGAGAAACCGTATAACTGCCTGAAGTGTGGTGAAAGCTTCAGTCGGCGCTCAAACCTTACCAGGCACCAGAAAGTTCACACTGGGGAGAGACCCTATAAGTGCCTCAAATGCGGGAAAAGCTTCAGTCAGAAATCAACCCGCAGTAGACATCTGAGAACCCACTGGGGAGAAAACGAATAAATACCCCGACTAGAACTGGCTGAAGTGAGTTAGACTGGAGCAGCTGAGACTAGCTTCCTTTTTAACTGCCAGTTTCCTGTGTGCTTTAAAATGCACATGTGGACTTTGATTGTCCTGAAAATTGCTGTGCTTCATCTGAGCTGGGGGCAGAGCTAGGGGTGGGGAGTTGTGGCCATTTGGTCTAGGGGTTCCTCAGATACAGCCCCCCAAAAAGAAGCTGCTTTTACCATTCAGATTGCTCTGCAACCCTGTGCCAATTTAACCCCCATGAAAAGCAGGAAATATAACATTAGTGTACATGCTACTCCCACAATATAACCTTAACTCTGCCCTCTTTGAGTGAAGTCCCGGGCCAATGACACACATTTTCTCTCTACCTTTGCAGATGCTACAGAACACTTCAGGAATAGAGCACTGGTGAGCAGTGTAGGACAAATTTGGCCACCTTCTGTTGCTAAGGGAAGACCCTGGGGTAGGTCAGGCATAGTGAACAGCCCTCACTTACACTCAAAAACCGAGCCTGCTCCACACAAACCACCCCAGAACCTCAGAATGTTCCCACAGCTTCACCCTTGCCCTGAGGGTTCCTTGGGAGACTTGGCTTTCGCGGACCCCGCAGTAAGCCCTGGAGTTAGATGTGCATTTCTACTGGCAGAGCCTGCAGAACTCAGCACTGCAATGAAGCATAACTGACCCTTTTAAAGTACACCTGCACCTCTTGCTATCCCAGGGTCAGCTCTGCCAGCCCACTCCAGCGAATCTCTTCCTCACTCAGTACAGTGCGCCTCATACAGCGAAGGTAGTCGAGTGCATGCAGATGAATTCTAGGATTCAGATCTACGGAATACAACACGAGCAATGGTCCATCTTCTTAGTCCTTCATGTCTGCTTATTATGGCAACACCGTCACTGAACCATTCTCACTGGCTATTGCCAGCTCCAAGGGGCAGAGTTAAGGTGGCGCTGTGGGAATGACATTTACTTTCATTTCTTGGGTTTTACAGGTGTAGATTTAGCCACTCGCCGCACTGGGGAAGGGCACAAGGCAGCACCGGGCAGCCTTAGCTTTGCATTAACCAAGGTTTTGGACAGTTAATAGATTTGCTGATTCCAGAAATATTGTCACCATTTGACTTTTCAGTCTGGTGACACATCTCTGGTGTTAGGAGACAGCAGCCAGCTCCAGTCTTCTCCACCTGCCTCTGGCTCTGCCTGGGTTATCAAAGGAAAAGCTCCGATCATCCTGTCCACCCTCTCAGCTGCTGGGAGTCCCTGTCCCAGCTGGAATCTTCTCCCTCATCTTACCTGGGTCCCCAGCCAGTGTCCTATGGACTGGGTAGCCGGGGAACCGTTTCTACCCTTTATTCACAAAAAACCCCAGGGACCTGGGGCCATCCAGTATTTAGAGACTAGGAGAGACGGGTGATGGGCAGGGAGGAGCCTGTGTTTGAGCACAGGGAGATGGGAACCCAGGGACTGAGTGTGTGAATCAGTGAGTGATGGTGAGGGCGCTGAGACTGGAGAACTCGTTGCACTAGCAGAGCGCAGCTCATCCTTACAAAGTGGAGCAGCAGCCGCAGCCAGAGAAGTTAAGACAGCATTTGCCCAGCTGCAGCTAGCTCGCCCTCACAGTCCGAAGGGATCTGGCAGCCCTTGAAGTGGCTTGGAGAATGACGGGGGTTCAGCTCAGGAAGTTCAGCCAGAGCCCTAGCGCTCTCTCTGGTGCTTGTAACATTTGGTTAAGATGCCAACAGAGTGCAGTGAACTCAAAGGGAAATTAGCGAATGGCTGGGGTTCTGCCTCACGAAGAAATGTCAAGAGCAACGAGGGCGCGGTTCTAAAGTAATTCTCTGAAATTGGGGCTGGCAGCATGGTGTCGTGTGTGTGTGTGTGAAGGATCTGGATTATATCAGTGGATGAGGAGATAATTTGGACATTTAAATAAAACACTGATTCTGGCCTGCATATTTATACCTGCCTCTGGAAGTTTCCATTACATGCGTCTGAAGAAGTGGGTATTCACTCACGAAAGCTCATGCTCCAATACGTCTGTTAGTCTATAATGGGTCGGCAAACTATGGCATGCGTGCCAAAGATGGCACGCGAGCCAATTTTTAATGGCACGCTAGGGCCTGCCAGGACCCCACTGTGCCATTAAAAATCCTGCCGACGCGGCACGCTGCAGGGTCCGCGCTCCTGGGCTGGAGGGCCGGGCCCAGCACAGCAAACTGCCGGTCTCTCCCCCACCTTCCCCTGGAGCCCTGCCACCGCGCACAGTGCTCAGGAGGTTGGGATTGCGCGCTCCATGGTGAGGTAAAGACACTTCCCGGTCATCCGGAGCCCCACCGCCGCATGCAGCCCCGCCCCGCCCCGCCCCTCAGAGCGCTGCGCACGCGGCGGCGGGGCTTCAGATCAGCGGGAACCCAGCGGGTAAGGGGTCCGGGTTGGGGTGGGGGCAGTCAGGGGATAGGGAGCAGGGTGGGTAGGATCCCGGGGAGGTGATTAGGGGCGGGGGTCTCTGGAGGGGGCATTCAGGGAGTAGGGGTGGGGGTTGGATGAGGCATGGGAGTCCCGGGATCCTTTAGGGGCTGGGGTGTGGATAGGGGTCAGGGCAGTCAGGGAACAGGGAGCAAGGAGGGTCCTGAGGAGGCTGTTAGGGTGGGGGGTGTCACGGTGTGTGGGGGAGTCCGGTGCTGCACCCCTCTTCCTGGGACTCACAGTGACTCTTAATCAGCCAGTAAAACAGAAGGTTTATTGGACAACAGGAACGCAGGTTACAGCAGAGCTTGTAGGCTCAGCCAGGACCCCTCAATCAAGCCCCTCTGGGGTCCTGGAACCTTAGCCCCCTGAATTCCAACCGTCCAGCCCAAAACCGAAACTAAAAACTCCTCCCCTCCAGCGGGCCCCTTCCTTTTCCCCCTTCCCGGGCAAAGGTGCTCACTCCCTCCCCCCTTACCTGGCTCAGGTTACAGGCTTAATTCCTGTCCCTTACCTAAAGACATCCCCTGCTCTCCCATCCCCCATGCAGACAGCCCCTACTCCATCACAAGGGGTCTCTGGAGGGGGTGGTCAGGGGACAAGGAGCTGGGGGGGTGGATGATTTGGGAGTTCGGGGGGGACTATCGGAAGATAGGGGTGTGGAGAGGGGTTGGGCAAGCAGGGAGCAGGGGGGCATTGTATGGGTCCAGAGTTCTGGGAAGGGGCGGCTCCAGGCCCCAGCACACCAAGCGCGTGCTTGGGGTGGCATGCCGTGGGGGGTGCTCTGCCGGTCGCCGGGAGAGCGGCAGGTGGCTCTGGTGGAGGGTCCGCTGGTCCCGTGGCTCCGGTAGACCACAAAAGCCGCAGGACCAGCGGACCCTCCACAGGCACACCTGCGGGAGGTCCACCGGAGCCGCCTGCCGCCCTCCCGGCAGAGCGTCCCCCGCGGCGTGCCATCCTGCTTGGGGCAGTGAAATAACTAGAGCTGCCCTTGGTTCTGGGGGTCCTGTCAGGGGGCGGGGAGCGGTTAGATAGGCGTGGGAGTCCGGGGGGTTCTGTCTGGGTGCGGGGGTGTGGATAAGGGTTGGGGCAGTCAGGAGACAGGTAGGGGGTAGGGTCCTAAGGGGCAGGGAGGCTTAGATACGGGGTGGGGTCCCAAGAGGGGGTAGTTGAGACAAGGAGTGGAGGGGTTGGGAGT
>NC_133778.1:9345388-9367890 GCF_003597395.2 Chelonoidis abingdonii
GGCTGCTGGCTCCGCACAGCCCGCTGCCGGTCTGGGGTTCTGGCTGCCGGACCCTTCCCAGCTGGGTTCTCGGCCACAGGCCCCACTCAGCCCACTGCCGATCTGGGGTCTCGGCTGCTGGCTCCGCACAGCCCGCTGCCGGTCTGGGGTTCTGTCTGGCACACCCTTCCCAGCTGGGTTCCCGGCCACAGGCCCCACTCAGCCCACTGCCGATCTGGGGTCTCGGCTGCTGGCTCCGCACAGCCCGCTGCCGGTCTGGGGCTCTGGCTGCCAGACCCTTCCCAGCTGGGGTCCTGGCTTCAGGCTCCACTCAGCCCACTGCCGATCTGGGGTCTCAGCTGCTGGCTCCGCACAGCCCGCTGCCGGTCTGGGGTTCTAGCTGCCGGACCCTTCCCAACAGGGTTCCCAGCCACAGGCCCCACTCAGCCCACTGCCAGTCTGGGGTCCCGGCTGCTGGCCCCACACAGCCCGCTGCCGGTCTGGGTTTCTGGCTGCCAGATCCTTCCCAGCTGCAGGGCCCCACTCAGCCCACTGCCGGCCTAGATGAACAGAACCCCAGAGCAGCAGTGGGCTGAGCGGGCCGGCGGTGTAAGATCAACATTTTAATTTAATTTTAAATGAAGCTTCTTAAACATTTTGAAAACCCTGTTTATTTTACAATACAACACTAGTTTAGTTATATAACATACAGACTTGTAGAGAGAGACCTAAAAAACATTGCAATGTATTACCGGCACGCGAAACCTTAAATTAGAATGACTAAATGAAGACTCGGCCCAGCACTGCTGAAAGGTGGCCGACCCCTGGGCTATAGGGTGCCACAAGGCGATTTGTAGCTTTAACTAAAACACAGTTACTGTCCCGTTTCTTTTCAGTCCCTCACTCCAGAAAACAGTCCCCAGCAACAGTTAATTTCTGTTCCTTGGAACCAGCCTGATGAAACTTCTTAAGATGCCTGTGAATGACGTGCACGTGGCCTTTCTCCAAACACAGGGCAGGGCTCAGTGAGACCTTGCGTGGTGACATGCTGGTCACGAGGCTCAGCGAATGGAGTTACTCTTTGAGCCACGGGCCCGACATTTTGTCCCCTCTACTCCAGGTCATCCTCCTCCCAGAACCATCATCTGGCCATTTCTCCTTTGCTTCGTTCTGGTGAAGAAAACCTGCTGACACAGACACATCTGGAATCTGTTTTTTCAGTGCCCAGCCCATCTGTGAGAGGAGCTGGGACTGTTCATTCCAGCCATACAGCCCTTGGGATTCACACACAGATTCCTCACCTCCCACCTACCTCCTCTCTGCCCTTCTCCCCACGTCCTGCCAGCCTTCTCCTGCTCTCTCAGACCCCTCCCATCCAATTCCTTCCAGCCCCCTAGGGATAAAGCGATTCGCCACAGTCCTGCCTTGGTCACCTATTGCTGGGGCTGCTGCAACCACGTCTCCTCTGAATTTCTCCCTTTGTCTTGCTGTCCCCTGGGCCCGACCCCAAACTACCGCAGCTGGCGCCCTCCCATTTGCAAATCCCCTGCTCGTATCTCCTGAGATATTACGTTGCAGGACCTGGTCCCATCTCTCCTCCACCGGCATCTGGGCTGAATCTGGAGTCCTGGGGAAACGAGAATAGGAATCACACGAGGCTGGTTCCTCCAGGGCTCCATGCTGCATCCAGAGAGCAGTAGAGCAGAAAGGACCTAGCCTGTGCCACCGCTTGCTCCCTTAGGCCAGGGCAGAAGGGTCTCGGTGTTTTCCCATCTTCCCTGGGCTAGGAGAGGGGGCTCAGGGATGCAGAACCTTGGTGCAGGTATCACGCCAACAGATCCTGCTCGTCAGCAGCTGGGATTGAACCTGGGACCTCCGGAGCTCAGTGCAGGAGCCTCTGCAGCATGAGCTAAAACCCAATCGGCTGTTAGCTAAGGCCCTAGAGCAGACTCCTGTGACCCCTCTCCTGTGACCCCTAGATGGGACAGAGCCCCACAGCCAGGAGGTGTGTGGGATACACAGGCACCCAGCCCATTGTCATCGGCCCGTTCTCCCTCCCCATGGGGTAAACCTCATTTCTAAGCATTACACTCATCCCGTCAGGGAACAGGGATTACAGCTTGTGATGCGGGCCAGTCAGAAACAGCTCGCGCATTTGCACTGTTTCCAGGCTGATTTGGCAAAAGCCTTGGAATTACGAATAAATGCAGGAGCCTTGTGCTCCATGTCTGGGTGAGTAACACGCATGGAAAGGTTCTGAATTCCTGCCTCTTTTTCCCTGCACGGTCTATGCTCGGCGATGCTGAGGGCCCTTTTCTCACCCCCTCCTCTGGGTTCTGCTTCCTCCTGCCTTGTATCCCCCTTTGCGCTGCTTGGGAACCACTAGCAGTGCTCAAGTATCAGAGAGGTAGCCGTGTTAGTCTGGATCTGTAAAAGCAGCAGAGAATCCTGTGGCACCTTATAGACTAACAGACGCTTTGGAGCATGAGCTTTCATGGGTGAATACACCCGATGAAGTGGGTATTCACCCACGAAAGCTCATGCTCCAAAACGTGTTAGTCTATAAGGTGCCACAGGATTCTTTGTTGCACTAGCAGTGCTGCGGTTCCCACCACGCACAGAGAGCACAGGACAGGCACCTAGGAGCCTGCGTTGCGAGCTCGCAGACCCTTTGTGCTGCGTGGGAACCACGAGCAGTGCTGCGGTTCCCACCGTGCACAGAGAGCACAGGACAGGCCAACTAGGAGCCTGCGCTGCGAGCTCGCAGACCCTTTGCACTGCCGATGGGATTATTGTGATTCCCAGACAGCCCCACAGACACGGCCCTGCCCAGGGAGCTCACCTGCTGCGCAGCCTGGGGCACTGGTCCGTGCAGGCCCAGAGGGAAGGACTGAGCGTTCCCTGAGAAGGTTTGAGGAGGCACGGAAAGGAGAGTGGAGGCTGGGGGAGCAGGGTCCAGGCAGAAGTGAGAAGATGTGTGTTTGTGTGGCTGGGGTAGAGCGTATCTGAGGGGCCGGGGTGAAAAGTGGACCCATTGCTAGGGCTGGGCTCTCACTCCTCTCCCCCGGCCCAGCTACTGAATTCCCCTCCCTCAGCTCTCCCCACCCCTTCCTCCATCGTGCTGGGACCAGTTCCCCCCACACAGCTGAGTCTGCAGTGCAGAGCAGGCCCCACAGCAGGACCCTGACGCTCTCACTCCTGCCCCCGCGCTGCTTCCTGGGGCCGTTTCACTCCCCTCCATGGGCAGAGACTCCCCCAGGGCAGGAAAGGCCGGGATGTACCTGTCACTCACTGGCCCCATCATGCTCACTAGGCTCCTGGATTTGCCTTTTCTTTGGGAGTCTGAGAATATAGTTCATAGCCCTGATGGGACCTGGAAATCCCCTAATCCCGCTCTCACTGCCCTCCCCCCACCAGGTAATGCTGCGTAGGACCCTATCAGGGCAGATAAAGGTCTCTGTCACGTTGGTCACTGTGTGTAACGGGGGTGAATTCACTTCAATGGGCCTAGGGTGATCAGACAGCAACTGTGAAAAATCTGGACTGTGTGGGGGGTAATAGGCACCTATATAAGATAAAGCCCCCCTTACCGGGACAGCTGGTCACCCTACATGGGCGGGAAGCACGTGCTGACTGGCTGCAGTGACTTGGCAGGGGGCTAGTGGACAGTAGGTCCCCCTGCTCACGGCTCTCTGTGCAGCCCTGGCTGGGTGGGAGGGTTTCTCCGACTCGTTTGAGAAAGAATTGGATCCGAAACATTTGCAACACGAGACACATATGCCTCATTTTCCACCCATTTTAGACAACGTAGGGTGCAGGGCAAAACTGAAGCGTGGGCTCCTTGCTGTGAGAGGGCCTGAGATGGTAGAGTGGGAGAACTCACTGGGGCAGAGGGGTCCATCTGCCGGCAAAAGCCACGTCTCCCCAGCACCCCCCATGTCTCCTAATACAGAGAAATTGAACCTAGGGGGAAGGAGTAGGGTGGGGGATTTTTTTGTCCCTGGCATTTCTGTGTTGCACAATCCCATTGTAACTCCCTTATCTCTGTCCTGTTTTCATTCTCTGCTAGTTGGCTGCCCCCGTTGCTGGTCACTGCCTCTTCCCCAGTGTTGCCAACACTCATGATAATGATTGTTTTCCTTAAAGTCCCAGCTCCTGGAGGCATGTGAAGATGTGATTATTTCAGTCTTCATTCTCAAAGAAAAGGAAGTTTCTAGCCCTCGTGGCTGTGGAGGAAGCTTCAGAATGTGACCCCATTGCACCCTAAAGGCTCAAAAAGCGGAAGGCCAATAAAATGAACCCCAAAGTTCTTCTTCATACATAATTGCATGATTTTAAAGCCAATCTTCTGGGTTTTGGTGAGCCTGACTCATGATTGTTGAACATCTCGGTTGGCAATCCTGTTTCCCCATCGGTGGCCTGTTCTTTCTCACCCCTCCCCTTCTGTGGACCTGTCTGCACCATCAAACCACAGGCCATGGACTCTGATCCCTGGACAGAGCGACTCTGGCCCGGCGAATATCTGAGGGGGGTTTGCAGTAGAACCCGGTTCTGATCCATATTCCCCTTCCCCCAAGTAGTGCAGGGCTCTGCAGACACCCCCTGGGGCTCAAATGGGACCTGGGTCTGTCCTGTCTACACTGCAGTACCCAGCCGTGCTCTGAGGGTGTTGGGAACCACTATGCGCTTAGTGGTGCTCCCAGAACAAGAGTGAGAATGCAGAAGCTAGAATGCTGTGCTGCTATCTCCCTCCCTTTCTTCCCTGGCTCCAGCCTTCTCTGCTCCTGGATCCCTCCCTTCTGCCCCACCCCAGGATCCTCCCATGCCATTTCTTGGATCTCCTCCCCCTCTGTCATTTCTGCCAGTGAGTCTTCCTCCATGTGGCCTCTCTCTCCTCCCCTCCATCATTAAATCCCCACCCTCTCCCCAAAATCTTCCTCATGTGATCTGGGCTCTTCTCTTCCTGCTGCCGCCACTGTGTGTTGTAATCAGAAATAAATATAAGTGAGCACTGTGCACTTTGTCTTCTGTGTTGTCATTGAAATCAATGTACTTGAAAATGTAGCAAACACCCGAGAATATTTCAATAATTAGTGTTCTGTTTTGTTAATCATGCAATTCATATTTTATTCACTTGACAGCCCTAATTCAGACCAGCTACTGCAGAAGTCGATTCCTTTTGCAGTGCTCTCTGTGCTTATCTTTAGGTGTAATACAAAAGAGTTGAAGGAACAGAGAGAGCTGTGCTTTGACATTCGGGCTGCAAGGCAATGCAGCCTTCCCAGGGTTTCCCTTCCACACTTGTACCAGCCAGGGGGATGGGGGGTGGGTGGGGCTGATGACATCATCCTTGCAGGACTGCAAGGTATATCATTTCCCCAGCTGTCCTGAATAAGCCTTTTCTCTGTCCCTTGGGGCCTCACTTCAGGGTAACAGGTTCTAACGCAAGGACAGCCTGTGAGGCACACATGAAGTTACGCCCTGTGCTGTACGATCTATAGATTGTGCATCAATTATATTGATGCCTTAAGAATTTCTGGCTCAGTAGGTTCTAGCCTGGGATCAGGCCCAGAATTATTAGAATTACTGTTGAGTTGCAACACACGCACTCAGAAAAAGCCTTTGCAATTTGCAATCATTTTATTACTACAGTTAGTAAAGTTACAAACCTGCCAACCCAGCTGGGTACCCGGGCCTAATGCAGAATGTACATCTGAGCCATATAGTCACACCAGCCCTCTCAGAACAACCCCACCGATGACTCATTGTTTTTCTCATCAGCTTCTTCCTTGTCACCGTCATCAGTGGCCGTCGCGCTGGTACCTCCCCAGAGCTACGGCTCTCAAAGCACCCAGGCCAGGACACAGCCGCTATACCTAATGCAGAATCAGTAGGGTTTTGGCCCCTTTTCCTCCCTGTATTTCCTCACCGCACTAATGTAGGGGTACCCTTCTCCCATAGCTCACTAATCCTGTTACCTCCAGTTCATTAGCTTATACAGCCGTAGTTACCGTGGCATTCCCATGGTCAGACATGTGCTTATCTTCAAACTTAAAATATCCCAACTAGCATCATATGTCGCTTGTCAGCAGTTTGGTCAGCACAGCATTCTAGCTTCTGCTATCTTATCATCTAGGGTTACTCCTGGTTAATTACTTCAGTTCAGGCTTTTTTGGGCCTGTCACAGGCTGATTCCCTGCTCTAGTATTTCGAGTGCAGAAGATTGGGGCCTGCAAGGACACCAAAGATTAATACTACACACTCCTGCCAGCACCCAAGTGCAGAATTCCTTTGAGAGCTCAGGACGGGGTAGCTTGTGAGGTACTCTCAAGCCCTTTCACCATCCCCTACCCCAGAGAAGAGCTGAGAAAGGGGGCGAGGGGAGGAATCAGGTGTTGCCACTAGCTAACTAAAAAATGTGCACAAACCTCTTCAGACACAGAAATCCAATCAGGTTCTTAAAACATGTAACTTTTATTTAAAAAAAAAGAAGACAACACATCTGAAAACTCAGACTGTTAGGGTTTAAACACTGAAAATAACTTTATTGGAATCCAGCTTAAAGGTTAGAAGAAAACAAAACAAAAGCACCTGGGATTAGCACAGAGAAATCCGTAAGCCAAAATAAAGAATTAAATCTAATCACATCTATCTAGACATTCCTAATCTATTTACATGTCTGAGATTCCAAAGGAGTCATTTCTAGGTATGATGCTGATGATTTTCCATACCTGGCCTGAGCTTTACAGCACACCTTACTGTTCTAGCTCTCACCCGAGAGAACAAAAGCCCTCCTCACCCAGCAGTTTTTCCCAGTTTGAAAAGGTGCAGCTTCCCTACTGGGTCCCCTGGTCAGGTGCCAGCTCATTTTAATCTTACCTATTAACCCTTACAGGGTAAGGCAACTGGGCACAGCTGCTAAGGAGGATTCTATAGCTACTGACTGGCTGGGTGTCCATGAAGGAGAGCTACTCCCCCTCATTGATCACAGGGCCCGATGCTTCGATTAGTTTAGCTAAATCATTGTCTTACAGGCCTTGTGGTGTTTTAGGCTCCATGCATTACTGTGTGAAAGTAGAATGAATTATATTGTAAGAATAGAAAGGATTAAAGAAATGTTGTCTGCACCTTTAAGCAAAATTGTTGAAATGTTGCAATCCAGGTGTCAGGAATGCAGACATTAGCATAGAACAATTGCACCGTTTAAGGGCAATTGGAAAAGTATTAGCCTTAGATCAATCCCAGTCAGTAAGGAAGTGGGATATCCATGCTGTGTCACAGGTGGTTTTTCCTGTCTTTTGCTTTCTTTGTTCCTTTGTCTAACTCCTGCTCTTTTATCTGTATAAATAAGACTGTTGAGGCCTTGCATGGCCACTCACATATTCTGAATGTGATTGGCGGAGCGCTGCGCTAATAAACAGAGTGGTCTGACAAATTGTGAGTCCTGATTCTAACCTTGACAACTGCTATAACTTATACCCATGCCTGACCTATTGGCTACACCCTCCCCCTGCTCTCAAGGCCGCTTGTGGGCAAAGGAAAGGATCCTGGACATCGTGTCAAAGCAAACGGCTCTGCGGGAGCACACTGTGGAGCTATGTTTGCAGCCAGCACTTCAAACAAGCCGTCTCCTACAGCACACAGAGAGCCCCCTTTCGCTCCCCCAAATGGCAGGTCCTGCCCGCACCATTCTGCCCACCAAGCCAAGGAGAACAGTTTCCATCTACACGCTGTTGTGATCCCATCAGCACAGCCACATGTGCACTCAGCACTTCAGGCATCTTCCTCCGCAGCTCCACTGGGCTGAAGTTTCCACTGTGTTATGTTAACTCAACGGAGGTTTCATCATGTACAACTCAGCTTTAAAAAATCACTTCGGGACAGCTCCCTCCCATAAGAGTAATTATAGACCAAATCTTCACCCCAACACACTGCCTCCATTTCCTTGGTTACAGGACATTCATTTTATACCATTGCACTCTGGCATCAGTTTAGGTACATGTCACATCCCTCATCCCATGTGTCTTACTACTTGGGGGCACCTTGTGGTCCCCAATCTTGTTGTTCATAACACCAAAATTCTCTCCTGCTGTGCCTCCCAACCGTTGATAAGGATCTCCCCCAGGGTCTCACAGACATTCAGCAAAACCCAATATGATACTCTATACCTCAGAATAGCACCTGGAACCCCCATCTTCATCATTCACATGCCGTTGTGATATTTCACACAAAGCACACCGTGTACGATATCTTATGAAAGGTCATGATATACTGAAACCCGTTGTTGTGTCCAAATATGTATATCGTTAGTGTGTATGAAGTTCTGAGATTTTGCTGTATGGTTGTTAGTGAAATATGTCCTCCCCACCAATGCTAGACTCAAGAAGAATGCTCAGAAGACTTCAGCTCAGGAGACAGGCCCCAGGCTTGAGGTAGAGGCCTGTGTGTTATAAACTATAACATCCACAGGGGTGAGAAAATTGCTTGTTGTAAATAGTGTCTAGTGTAAGAAGGTTTAAGATTTAGATCGGATGTTTGGCTTTTCTTTTCTTTGGTAACTATCTCTGATCTTTTGTACCTACCACTTATGATCACTTAAAATCTATCCTTCTGCTGTTAATAACCTGTTATATATGTAAGCAGAGTCAGGATGAGCTCTACCCTGACATCTGGTGGTGAATTATGGCGAGTGTGGAAAAGAATTTCAGGGGCTGATCGTGCTTGCTTAGAAACACCCACCCTACCTGGCATAGCCCATGGCAGCCTGGGATGGTTGCTTTGGCAGCTGTGGAATCCCCAGTTTCTTTGTTTTGGGAGTGAGAGGAGTGGAATGTTGTCACTCTGATTGTGTGGATGAGGAACTGTGAAACTGCTTTATGACAGGCAATCTCACCATCAATTGAGTGACACTCGCTAGACAAGAGAATGGGCTCCTTGTGTGAGCCAGGAGCACCAATTGCACCTCCTTCTCTCTTCACTGTTGAATATCAGAGCTGATTTTTTATTTCCTTAAGAATCTAAGTCACAGGTTACTGAGCTGAACTCACTGTGGGCTAATGGTGCACCAGCACTATGGCTCCCCTACTATGAGCTGAAATCACTACAGAGCTTTGCTAACTAGTGGAGGAGCCTAAAGCTATATTGTGGAGCAGAGCAGCTGGCAGAGCAGAGCAGTTTGTGGGACAGTTGGAGTGCCCATGAAGCAAGCAGAGCCGATCAGTTTGTGAGGATGGCTGGAGCGGATCACAGGACGGCTGGTGGAGCAGAGCAGCTGGCAGAGCGGAGCAGTTTGCGAGATGGCTGGAGCGGTCCACGGAGCAAGTAGAACTGAGCAGTTTGCGTGGACGGCTGGAGTGGATCACAGGACAGCTGGTGGAGCAAAGCAGCTGGCAGAGCGGAGCAGAGGTGAGCAGTTCATGGGGAAGGCGGAAGCAGAATCCCATGGAGAGGCTGAGCAGTCGGCCACAGACCACGTAAGGTGCCCCTTTCTACCCAGGCTGGTGAGGGGAAAACCCCTGCAAATAGACTCTTGAACTCGGGGGCTGCACTGACCCAGGACAGAGACTTTTGGGTTGCGGGACTTTTGGGACTGTGGGTGATTTTTGGGTTGCTGGACTCTTGGGACATTTGAGGTATTGGGGGTGATTTTGGGGTTGCTGGACTCAAAAGCCCAGGGAAAAGGACACAGCCTAGTTCAGGTGTTTCCCCAGTTTAATGGCATGCTATTTATCTCATGTTATTAAACATTTTCTGTTACACCGAGACTCTGTGCTTGTGAGAGGGGAAATATTACCTCTTTGAGATGCCCAGGGGTGTGTGTAAGATTTTCCCTGGTCACTGAGTGGGGGCTCAAGTTGGTTTGCATTATGTTGTAGGGACGGGACTCCTATGTAGTGAACCTGGCCCTTGCCGCTATCAATTCGGCCTGGCAGAAGGGTTACATATATATTTTACCTAGCACAGTGTGTTTTGCACGAAGTGCTTGGGAAATCACAGCTTGGGTTACAAAGGCTAGTGCGTGCCCTCTGCACATCGAGGGTGGGGCAGACTAGGTAATGAACTTACACTGGTCAGGCTTCTCAGCGGGGCAAGACAGGACCATTCTGGGGTGCAAGGCTGGTGCCTTATGCTGTGTGATTCGTGAGCGGCTCTGGGAGCCATCTAGCTGGGTGTACTAGCTGGGTATTCATGCTTCTGTGCTGAGTGATAACACACCTTGCGGTAGCCCTTTGTACAATGTTGTGCAATGGGACGCAATTTAGGTGTGGAAGCCAAATTCCCTTTACTCATAATATGTCAGGGAAAGTGTGTAGGGCACGTGCGCACACGCACACACACACGGCAGGGGGAGCTCAAACTGAGAAAACAGACCAAACTCCCCCCCACCCTACACACTCCTTCAAGACATGACTTTGGGGCAGCCTCATGATTTCTGGGGGGATCTGAGTCGTGATTTTGAACATTTGGGGTTGGTCACAGTAAGCTCACACATTGGGGTGGTGCCAGCCATTTTGGGGGCTCTCTGGGGCATGTGGTTGGGTCCCCTATTTGTCAGTCAGGATCCAGACCCAGGGTTCCCCGCCCCCGCTCCCCCCAGTGGCTCTGTGTGTGTCCTTCGAGGCTAGGCATGTGCCCCCTGTTTAACTTCCTCTGTCTCTGTGCTTCTTCACTCAAGCCCCCAGCTGACCAGGTGGCGACACAGATAACAGGTCAGCTTTGGTTCCATAAAATCCATCTGCCGAGCTCCGAGAGGAACGGAAAAGCCAGTGTCCCCCAAGGGTTCAGTGCACTGAATATCTATTCCGGTCACAAACGTGCTGAGCATTTCACTCAGTCCAGCCCATGGACTGAGGAATTAACTAGAATATGTTTTATGCTACATATGCATGTAACATCTCTCTGTGGGGGTTCTGATCTACTGAATACATTCCTTCTATCTGTAGGCATGTGTCATTTTTGTACTTGAAGTTAGGGATATTGGCTGTATTCAGTTTTCTTGGACGTAGACTTGTGTGTTCTATTTTATTTTGTTTGGTAATTCACTTTGTTCTCTCTGTTACTACTTGGAACCACTGAACTCCTACTTTCTGTATTTAGTAAAATCACTTTTTACTTATTCATTAACCCAGAGTATGTGTTAATACCTGGGAGGAGCAAACAGCTGTGCACATCTCTCTATCAGTGTTCTAGAGGGCGAACAATTTATGAGTTTACCCCATATAAACTCCACTGGGAGTTGGGCATCTGAGTGTTAAAGTCAGGAACACTTCTGTAAGCTGCTTTCAGTTAAGCCTGCAGCTTTGGGACACGTGGTTCAGACCCTGGGTCTCTGTTGGAGCAGACGGGCATGGCTGGCTCAGCAAGACAGGGTGCTGGGCCCCCAGGCTGGCAGGGAAAGCAGGGGCAGAAGTAGTCTTGGCACATCAGAATGGACCTTTCTAACCATCATGTCTGAGTGTTGTGCTTAGAGTGCTGCCCAGGATCTTTTCAGGGGGGATAAAGCCAAGCTCCACATTTATAGGTAATGCATGTATCAATCAACACTGTATCACATGCATATGGTTATATGTGACACTCATACACACACACAAGCACACTCCGTCTTGTTGTTTTTACCAATTGGTTGCTCCCCTTAACTGCACTGGCCAGGTGAGTTAGATGGGGGATGGGTGGAGCCGTGCTTCTGCGGATCCAGATCGATGCTCCCATGATGACAAGACGAGTCCCGGGGTTGTCTACAAGACACCTCACCTTTATAGCAGCTTCCCTCTCATGTAAATCTGTATCAGACCCAAAATCTGTGTCTGTGTCTGTTGGTCCTTTCTGGCGCCACCTTCTAGGTGTTGTCTTAATGCTGCCACGTTTATTTTCAAAGAGGGTGTTTTCAAAAGAAGGTGCTGCTCCTAACCGCCAAGGTCGTCTTCTTTAATGAGCCCACTTGACAAGTTTTATTGTTCTTGGGTCTGGCTTCCATCCCCTCTCCAAGGGGTGCAGCTGTCTGGAGGTGCTGCCTTCCACGCCTTCCTCATTCACACCTCGTTCATTCAACAGGGGGGAGATCTTGTTCTACTCTGAACAAAAAGACATTTCCCTTCTACTTTATCTATCCTTAGGGGCTATGATATTATACCAAGGCTTAATACAGAGTTTCTAAATGAGGATTTGATACAAAGTTCCCATATCTAGGACTTGACACAAAGTTGCATGAAAACAGAGGTCACACATGGATAGACCCAGTACAAAGTCATATGAAAGTTATGCGAAGCTGCTTAATGCAGAGAGTTATCTACATGAGCTCCTGTGCCACACAAGCCAGAGAACCTCACCTAGTGGTTCCTGCACTGAGGCCAGTACCGGGTTGTTGATGAGAACAGATCGTTTACAGCGATATCCTAGCCTGATTTAAAGACCTGAAGTGACAGAAAATCCATCACATTCCCACTACATTGCTCCAATGGCTAATCCCCTCACTGCTTAAAATTTGATCCAATTTTGATTTTAAAAAAATCTGTGGAAAATTCCTGCACAAAAGGACTTTAAAAAACCATCTGAATGATGTCATCGTTGACTTCACTGCCCCCCCTCCCCATTCTAATGACAAAGCTTAGATGCCTGTGTTTTGGGTGCATGACATGAGAAGCTTTAGGGGATACATTTCAAACCATCTGGGAGATTTAGGAGCACCACTTCCAGTGACTTCTAAAGAGACTTGTGCTCCTAAACTCCTGAGGCACCTTTAAAAATGTCCCCCTATGGTGGCTTGTTTCGGAGAAGCCAGGTGCTCAGCATTTTGTGTAAACCAACCTTCTTTATAGTATCTGAAGTCAGGCATCCAAAGTCTGTACTTGATTTTAAAAATGGAGCCCAGACCTGTTACATGGAGACCTTTGAACCCGGGGCAGGTGGTGAAAGAGACTCTCCTGTGGAAATGGCTTGAAGGTGCTGTCTAAAATTCTGGGTGGGAGGGAGATTATTTTTTATGGCATTTTAAAATCTAAAGAGACAGATGGAGGAAATGGGCGGAGTCGCTGCAGCCGAGGGGTGGGGCCTATAGCACTAATAGGTGAAGGCAGCTGATTCATTTCTTCTCTGCTTTGATGTGAAGGAGCCAGACAAGCACCCACTTGCCCCTTCCCTCCCCAGTGGGCACGTCACAGGCTGCAGTACTGCCAGGATGCTGCTGGGTCCTGGCTGTAACACCACTGGTAGGGATAGTCGTGGTACCCACAGTAGTGCTGCGGGGAGCAGCAATAATCCCAGTTGTCTTTATAATCCTTATAGCACCAGAAGTAATTTTCCTTATAAAGGCCACATGGATGGTCAGCCCGACAGGGCTTCCCAGAGACGGTCACTGTGGAGTACTGGGGTGAGCATTTTGTGGTGGAGCCATCTCCTCGTGGGCACTCATATAGTTTAGACGCTGGATTCACTGTGCACTTCTCTGTACAGCAGTAATCCTGGTCATTGTTGTGAGATGTGTAACACCAGCTGTAGGCGTACCCATGATACCCACAGGCCTGCCCAACACAGCTCCACCCTTGGGCTGTTACACGAGAGTTTGGCAGGTGTTTCTGCTCCTGGAGGGTGCAGACTGTGTCCGAAATCCCAGAAGCCTCTGCCACTGCAGCTGCGGCAGGGGCCAGCACACAGGCCAGGTTGTCCTGTTTGTACATCTTCTCAAACTGGCTGTGCCAGTCTGCCATGCAAAAAATACCCAGCAGGAACCTAATGCCCATCAGCTGTAGATTCTTCTGATCCAAGTTTGTGCTTGTCATCACCTGGCTGGTCTCACTGTCCAGTCTTCTGCTCTTCGCTGGTGGAAGGAGCTGGGAGTAAGAGTCTGTTATAAAGTTCTGGAAGGTACTGTACAAGGCTTTCTTTATTGCTGATAACACCTCTTGTCCTTTCTGGCTCTTGGAGCCACAGTCATCTGCAAAGACCTCGACTGGCCCAGGAGTCTTGTACAGATGCAATAGCTCTGTGTTTAGCTGCTCCACAGGGATGATTTGAAGACTGGATGCCTCCTTGTTCTCTCCTATGAAGGCAAAGGAGAATTTGCGGTTGTTGTCCACATGGTCGCAGCAAACAGCTGTCCAGACATGGCTGGGCACCGAGATCCTGTTGTATGGCCGGTTCCGGTCCCCTTCCTTGTCCTCCCCCTCTATGGGGATTTTCTCACTGTCGCTGGGAACAGCCCCTGTCACCAGGTAGGGTTTGCCTCCCACATTTCTGCAGCTCTCAGTTAGCTGTGCCTTGAGAGTTTTCTCCAGCTTGGACCACCAGACCCGGCTGAAGTAGGGGTTCATGGGGGCGGCATTGGTGAGGGTGAAGGTGGCCGTGCGTCCGACATTACACTGGAAGGTGTTTGGGTTCAGGTGACCCCGGTCATATGACGTGTCTTCATAGTCCTCGTTGATGGCCTGGCTGGATCTCCACTCATCCAGGCTCAGTGTTGACTCAGCTTCCGTCATCATTTCTGGGAAATTATCTGGATGAGCCAGCTGGGGACACACAAGGTCAGAACATCATGGCTTTGTTTGGGCTTCCCCTGCCTCTTGTGGGATCTCACACACACCCTGGACCCTCCTCTCCCCTAGGATCTCACCCCTATCCCTCCCTCCCTGGGGGTCTTCCTTCCTTCCTTCCATTCCCCAGGATCCCCCCTTACCATGCATCTCCCCCCTCTCATCCCTCCTCCAGGAACATCACTTCGTGCCCTTCCCACCCCCCAGGATCTCACCCCAATTCCCCCATTCTTTGAGATCCCAGCCCCAGCCCACCAGCCCCACCCTGGCGTGACAGAAGTGAGGATTTTCTGTAATGGTTTTCTAAATGCTGTGCAGGGCAGTGACTTACTGGACTAGAGTGGGGCTGCCCGGGGACGGGCGGGCAAGTGGGACAAATCCCCGGGCCCTGCAGGGGCCCTGTGAGCCCTGGCCTGGTGACAGTCCGGGTCTTCGGCGGCATTTCAGCGGCGGGGGGCCCTTCAGTCGCTCCGGGTCTTTGGCAGGATTTTGGCAGTGGGGGGCCCTTCAGTGCTGCTGAAGACGTGGAGCAACTGAAGGGGCCCCCCGCTGCTGAAATGCTGCCGAAGACCCGGACTGCTGCCAGGTGAGTCTAAGCACCGCAGCTCCCCCGCTTTGCCCCAGGCCCCCTGAATCCTCTGGGCAGCCCTGGACTAGAGATTACTACTCAGTCAGCATAGAAGGGTTAATGTGCCAGGACATGAGGTGTGTGCATGTCACATTGCTGTCTGGGGTGGAATGACTGGGTCATGGAGGGTCTGGCAGAAACCCTAGTGGCCGGGACCTTCACACCTCCTGACCAACAGCCAGGAGGCAGGAGATACCCCCACCTTTCTGCAGGGAAGCCCAGCGAAGGCCCGGGATGGAGAACAAAGGGGGAAGGTGTCACCTGGAAGGGTTAGGAGCTGAGCTCAGAGACACAGGGCTCACGCCTTGGACTGATGGATAAAGATACAAGAGACAGGGCGAAAGTGGTTCCTTCCTATACAAGAGCGTGGCTGGGTGCAGAGCTGGCTGGGCCAGGAGGGACCACGTCTTCTCCTTTGCTTCTCTCTGCTAACCTGAAGACTTCCCGATGCTTCATTCATGTTGACTAATAACCCCTCTGCTCTGTTTGGAAAAGGCTGCCAGGTGTCACAGCAAATATTGGCTGAGGTGCATTGATCCCTGAGGAGGGGACAAGTCCCTGAGCAGGAATCTACCTCAGCTGGATTCACTGGGCAGAGCTCACGGTGTGAAGCCGGAGGCTGGACTCCACCTAGGCTCAGTCTCGGTGGCATTGAGGCTCCGGGGATCATCCTAAAGGAACAGTGGGACCCTGGCGGTGGGTGGGAGGGTGGCCCATTAAAAGGGTAAATTCAAGTGAGTATTTAAGAGCTGGGACGTAGCACAGATCCTGGGGATCCATGACAGTGGGCGCAGAGGGCGGGACACTGAATGCACCAAGAGCATTTTGCAACAATTAACTTGCAGCAGGAAAAGGAATTTTAGTCCCAGAAGGCAGCAAGACGTGAGTATCACCAGGCTGGGCGGGGCGAGGGGGTTCAGTGCGGGGAAGTTAAACGAGCTGCAGTGGATTGCATGGCTGGAGCAGGATCATCAAGCCAAGATCTAGGGTCTAAACCCAGACAGATCCAAGAGCAGGGGCGGCGCTAGGCATTTTGCCGCCCCAAACACGGCAGGCAGGCTGCATTTGGCAGCTTGCCTGCGGAGGGTCCACTGGTCCTGCGGCTGCGGGAGGTCCACCGAAGCTGTGGGGCCAGCAGACCCTCGTCAGGCAAGCCGCCGAAAGCAGGCTGCCTGCCGCCCTCACAGCGACCGACAGAGCACCCCCCGTGGCTTGCCGCCCCAGGCACACGCTTGGCATGCTGGGGCCTAGAGCTTCCCCTGTCCAAGAGAGTACAGGAATGAGGAAGGCAGCAGCAACAGGGCGTCCCACGTGCCCATTTCCCGAGCGGCAGGGTGTCCAATGGCCCCATTCCCTGTGCGGCAGGGCGACTCACGGCCCCGTTCCCCACGTGGCAGGGCGTCCAATGGCCCTGTTCCCTGAGCAACAGAGTATCCCACGGCCCCGTTCCCCTCGCGGCAGGGTGACCCACGTCCCTGTTCCCCGGGCGGCAGCGCGTCCCACAGCCCCGTTTCCCACGTGGCAGGGCCTCCCATGGCCCCGTTCCCCACACGGCAGGGCATCCCATGGCCCCGTTCCCCTCGCGGCAGGGCGTCCAATGGCCCCGTTCCCTGAGCAACAGAGCATCCCACGTCCCCGTTCCCCGTGTGCCAGGGCCTCCCACGGCCCCGTTCCCCACACGGCAGGGCATCCCACGGCCCCGTTCCCCTCGCAGCAGGGCATCCCACGGCCCTGTTCCCCACACGGCAGGGCGTCCCATTGCCTAAGCTCATTTGAAGAGTGACCCCTCCCCCTTTTCATTCTCCACCCCCTTCTGCTTGCACCCCCTTATTCACAGGCTCCTGAGTGATTCCGACCCCTGAGTGTATCACGCAGAGCGCTGGGACTGACCTGGGGCTCCACGAACCACTGCCTCATCTTCCTGGCCTGCCCTGGGCAGTTTTCATCGCCCAGGGTGTACGCCGACCAGCGCGGGATCCGCTGGGACCTGTCATAGAGGGTCGCAAAGTGGTACAGATTTCTGTACCTCTGGCAGATCTTGGCCGTGTGGGCCATGTCAAAGCCCTGTGGCTCAGCATCTTGGTAGAAATACTTGTTGCAGTCAGTGAATGACCCCACTTCAGCCAGCCCCAGCCCTGCCCACAGCAAGACGCAACCCAGGGGCATCAGCCAGTCCATGGTTTGGTGAGACATCAGTGCTGAGTGCTGGGCACCTGCAATCTGTTAGACCCCAGCTAGGTCCCCTGCTATTTATAGGATCCTGGGAGCTGCGCCTGATTTTGTTCTTTGCAGGCTTCTTGCCAGGGGCTGTCCAAGTAAACACAGCTAGCTCCCTCTCAGGCCTTCACCGTCTGTTCTCAGATCCAGGTGAAATATGATCATGCCAGTTTTTGGAGCCAATGTTAACATGCACCCAGGGACGCTGGGTTCTGTCCGCCTGCCCAGGGTACAGCTGGAGAGATGGAAATGGATTGTGGGACCAGCCTTGCTCGTTGAGGGAGGCAGGTCACGAAGAGTTTGAAGCAATGGGAGACATCTGAGAGAGGAGCAGTGCGGTGCCATGGTGGAAGAGGGGTTCCTTGGAGGCAAGGTGTCATGGATTCACAAGATCGGGGCTACTCCCAGCTTCTAAACAGTCCCTTGGAGGGTTCCCTTCGGTGGGTCAGGCCCCCAAGGAGTCCCATGCTTCCTTCAAGAGAGGTGATGCAGCCTCATCACCTCCTGGATTGAGCCTGAACCTTTGGGCTCCAGCCCTCCAGCTTCACACTGTGAGCTCTGCCCAGACTGCTGGGCAGAGACCTGCCTGCTCTGCAGGGACCAGTGTATCTCAGCCAGCATTTGCAGGGACACTCGGCAGCCTTTTCCAAACTCAAGTGACCAGACAGCAAGTGAAAAAAATGGAGATGCGAGTGGGGAGTAATAGGCGCCTATATAAGAAAAAGCCCCCCAAATTGGGACTGTCCCTATAAAGTTGAGACATCTGGTCACTCTAGTTCAAATAGAGCCAGGTTTATTGGTCAGCCGGGACCCAGCACTGGGAAGCCCTGAGATTAGCAGAAAGCAGCCATGGCTAAGGTTAAGCCAGGGCTCCCTGGGGTCAGGCTGCTGTAGGAGCTATCTCAGCTCTCACTGTCTGTCCTGGTGCCTTTGTCTGTCTGTCCCAGGTGCGAGCTCCATGTGTTTATGAGCTCAGCACTTAGCCCTTCCATCTGGCACCTTCGCCCTTCGTCCTCCTGCTAGGGGTCTTTGCTGGGCTTTCCTGCACAGAGGTGGGGGGGGGGGTCTGTCATAAACTGATAGCTAAGGGTTAATGTTTCTTTTGCCTGTAAAGGGTTAACAAAGGGAACCAAACACCTGACCAGAGGACCAATCAGGAAACCGGATTTTTCAAAGCTCAGGGAGGGAATTTTTGAGTGTGTATTCTTTGTGCTGTTCTGTGCTCTCTCGGCTCTGAGAGAGGATCTCTCTACTTCAGGCTCTTTCTAATCTTCTGTTTCCAAGTTGTGAGTACAAAGGTAGAAAAAATAGGTATATTGATTTTTTTGTATTTACATGTGTGTAGTTTCTGGAATGTTTTAAATTGGATATCTTTTTGGATAAGCGTGTTTATCATTTTTCTTTTAGCATTGACCCTGTATATTGTCAACCTTGATACAGAGACCAGTTTTAGTCTTTTTCTTTCTTTTGTATAAAGCTTTCTTTTAAACTTGTTGGATTTTCTTTCTAGTTGAGGCTCAGGGGAAGGAATCTCTGTGCCAGGTACGGTCTCTCTCAGGGAAAGACTGGAGGGGGAAATCTCTTGCGTCAGAGTGCAAAGCTTACCTTTGCAGGACTCTGACTGAGGGTAAAGAACTGGATCTCTCTGTTTTGCATTTCAAGGAATTGAAATAGGGTGATCGTCCAGGCCATCCGGGTGGGTCGGGGAAGCCGGAAGAATAAAGAGAGACAAGGGGTGGGTTATTCCTTTGTTGTAGACTCAGGGCATCTGAGTCTTGGGGTCCCAGAAGTTTGGGGAGCCAGAGTGCGCAGAACACTGAATCTGGCTGGTGGCAGCGCTATCAGATCTAAGCTGGTAATAAGCTTAGAGGAGTTTAGCTATACCTCATATTGAACTCTAAGGTTCAGATTGAGAATTATACTATGACATGCGGCAGCGAGTGGAAGATAAGATCCAAAGCCAGTAAGATTATATTTTTCTTTTTCTCTGCTAGGCTTTTAACAGAGAGAAAGGGTTGGTTTTAAAAGGAGCCAGAGAGAAAAAAAAAATTCTGTTTCTCTCAGTATGCTCAGTTGGCTTGCATATAAGCAAGGAACCATTAAGTGAAAAAGGTCTTTGTTAAGCAATAGAATCCGTATTGTGAGTCAATCCCCAGCAATACACACCTGCAAATAAGGGTTTTTGGGTTAATTTGCATGTGAAAGGTTAGCTAGGAGGAGTTAAACAAAAGGATGTTGCTAGAAACCTAGGAGACACAGAGAGCCAAGCGTCAGACAATAACCCAAGGGACCCAACACAAGAAAACAGAACCATGACTTCCAGGGAAAAACTGATTGTAGAAAGAATCAATAAGATGCAGACCACAATGAAACATGGAAAGAACTACAAGACCTAGAATAAAACAAAAAGAATGGAGATGAAAAAAGAAGAACAAATCAATTGGCAGCCTACAAAAGAGAACAGGCAGCCAAGATGCACCCACAGAACTGGAAAAACAACAAAAGACTGGAAACAACAAAAAACAAGTGAAGAAAGGGAAAGAGAGATAACATGAAATGGAGTTACGGCAGCTAGGCAAATGCTCCAGCCAATCTAACAACCCTTCGCCATAATTCTTCCACAGCACAAGAAATTTCCCACTACAAGCAGGTGAGACACTGAGGCCTTCTTAGAAAATTTTGAAAGGGCTTCTGGTACAGATCTCTGAAGACCAGTAACATGTAGAGTGAGGTCACACCTCAGTGGACCCTTAGCAGAGGTGCAGCCTGAAATGCCAAAGGACAAATGAACGATTATAAACTGTTTCAACCAAGGCCAGATACAGAATGGGATAACCCGATCATGCCGTCGCGTTCAGAACCCAAAACTGGAAACAGATGGTCATTCCCAGACAGCTACTACGTTGAAAGAATTATGAGTCCGATATCAGGAACCAATGTCAAATCCGGACGAACTCCACTCCATCAATGAGCAGTTCTGATGTGTTCTGAGACATCACACGTACATACAAGATGGAACCCAATCTTCACCGAGCGGAGAGATTGGGAGCCAATGGATGAAGTGGCAGAAAGCAAGAAACCTACTGTCAAGGGAAGAATACCCCAGGGGCACCCGAGAATAAACCCTACAACGAGGGCAACCAAGACACACTGCAACCAAGGAAGCACAGACACCTATTCTTCCATCTCACCAGTCTCCAGTACTCCCTCCACCCAGTGACCCTTCAGCTGGAAGATGCTTTAAGTGTAATGACACTGGGACAATATAAGGCCAACTGCCCAAAGACCCCACCCGGGTGCAAGTCATACACCACCATCACACCAACAGATCCCCAGGCCAGATGCTCTCAATACCCTTGGAGCGAAGGAAAATTTGAGGTGGGCGGAAAGAAGGTTACCTCGTGAGAGACACGGGCACAGTGTCAGCTATCCACCATCCTCGTGGATCCCAAACTCATCAACCAAAGACCAAAGTGACCATTTACCCTTCATATACAAGCTGTGGACTTGCCTACAGCTGAACTGCCTGTCCAGTACAAAGCTGGTCAGGAATGTGACTTTGCAGTCTAGACAATTATTCCATCCCCATGCTACTGGGGAAGACTTGCCACCAGGTGAAGCGGGCCAAGAGAGTGGAATGTTACAAGCAGCCAGCCAGGCAAGCTCCTGACCCATCCTGTTCCTGAGCGTCTCAGGGAACCTGTCTGTGTTATCAGAGACCAGCAGAGTAGTGGGAGACCGTCCCGTGCCAACAACTGAAAACCACCAGCACTCCAGTCCAGCCCGGAACTGGAACAGCAACCAGCACTAGCACCACACCAGCAATCACAACCAATCTTCAACCTCAACGCGGAGGCGCCAGCGAGCTTGACGCAGAAGCAACAGACAAACCATACCAAAGAGCTCAGCCAAGACCTGAAGTACCACCACGTGCATCGCGGAGAGCGGTTCCACCACAAAGAAACCACCAGCACTACATCGCTTTCGAGAAGGACCCAAGGCCTAAATCCAGACAGTCTGAGGAGAACTGGTAGTCTCCAGCATCAAGGGAAAGTTTCAGACTGACAGGAAACTCAGAGAGTAAAGCTTGGGTGCGGCACGGAGGCACCCCACGCTTCAAGCCTCTATCTACTGACCGCCGTTGTTTAATAGAACAAGACTTTAATACAAGGAAATTCTTTCTGTGGAGCACAGGAAGAATGGCGCCGAAAAAAGTTGTGGTTCCAACTAAGTACCCGGGAAGCTCTTAAGCTTAGCCCATGATCTCCGGCAATGGGCCACTGGGGTGAACAGAACGCAAAGAGCAGATTGGGAAGTCCTTCCACTGGAGGGATGGACAGAACGTTTGCCAAGTATCCTCAGTTTGTGTGCAAAAGTGGGAAAGCCGCCAAATGAGCTAGTCGCCTCTCCACCACTCCCATAACTGGGTCCCATTCATGCCGAGTACCTGTGGATATTCCTGGGGTCTTCCCAAAGAACCCAGAGGGAAGCAGTACGTATGATTTCAGGACTTGTTCCGAGGCCGGAACAGAAGGCTCTAACCCAGGGTAAAAAGCTGTTGCCAGCCCTAACAGCACGATTTTTGCCAGGATAGGTGGCCTCTGACATCCTTACAGAATCAGATCTAATTTCCTGGCAGGCACAATGAAAGACCTGTGGAAACTCATGGGGTGAATTAACTGGTGACACCTTACACCATCAATGAAACCAATGCCCCTGGTGGGATAAAGATTTAACACACACACACACTCTGTAATCAAGAATGAATAACCCCAATGAACTGGGGGACCCTAGTGTTGCAGCAGTTGCTCTGGTTTCTTACAGGGCTGTAACCATCCCAGTTTAGGGTTCACCATTTGACTTGTGTATGGCCACGAGGTTAAGGGGCTATTACAGTTGGTGAAGCACAATGGAGGGGTTTACACCCTCTCCAGACTAACAGTCCTGGACTTGTAGCACACTACAAAGCACCCTCCGAACACTCTTAGCCCTTGCTAAAGAAAACCTAAGGATACTAGGCAGAAGCAAAAGGCCTGGTATGATAAATATATCAGAGAGCATCCTTCAAGGTAGGAGACCAGGTATGGTATAAAGGCGAAACAGCCTATAAGATGGAAACATCAATGGAGGCATTCATGGTCCAAGAGCGCCTG
>NC_133778.1:9374801-9414395 GCF_003597395.2 Chelonoidis abingdonii
TCCTTCCCCCCTCACCCCCTGTGCGGATCCTGGCCCGAGCCCCATTCCCTGCCCTCCTCACCCGCTGTGCGGCGCCTGGCCTGAGCCCCTCTCCCTTCCCCCCTCACCCCCTGTGCAGATCCTGGCCTGAGCCCCTCTCCCTTCCCCACGTCAGCCCCTGTGCAGATCCTGGCCTGAACCCCTCTCCCTTCCCTCCTCATCCCCTGTGTGGAGCCTGGCCTGAGCCCCTCTCCCTTCCCTCCTCATCCTCTGTGTGGAGCCTGGCCTGAGCCCCTCTCCCTTCTCCCTTCACCCCCTGTGTGGAGCCTGGCCTGAGCCCCTCTCCCTTCCCCCCCTCACCCCCTGTGCGGAGCCTGACCTGAGCCCCTCTCCCTTCCCCCTTCACCCCTGTGCAGAGCCTGGCCTGAGCCCCTCTCCCTTCTCCTGATGATCAGTCGACAAGAGCAAATGGGGCAAATGCCCAGTTTTGGGATGTCTGGAGCCAAAACAGGAGATATGGTGACCCCAGGCCAGGGCTCCCTGAACGTTTTTGGTTGCGCCCCTCCCATATCTGCTCTGTGCTCCCCCCTGGAACCAGGAGTGGGAGCCAGGGTTCATGGTGGGGACGGGGGCTGTGCTCAGGAGTCGGGAGTGGGGCCATGGCCGGGAGCAGGGCCAGAGATGCAGCTGGGGCGTGGCCAGGAACAGAGCCATGTCTGGGGCTGGAGGCGAGTTTGGACTCAGAACAGAACCAGCTGCCACTCCCTTTCCAACCCCCCCAGGGCCCCAATCCCCCCCATGTGCCTCCCTGTCCCGCTAGGGGGACATGCCCCACAGTTTGGGGACCACTGTCCTAGGCTATGGTAAGAGCCACCCAGGGAGCCCAGGCAGCTGCGGGCAGACCATGGCCCTCCGCCTGCCCTGGGTGGGGGACCAGGGTGCCTGAGTGGAGCCTTGCCCCGTATCCCTGCCCCCCAGGTGGCATCAGACCCATCGGAGGGTGGCTGTCAGGCGCACAGGCCAGCAGGAGACCAGCGTAGCAGCTGTCTGTGTGAACTACAGGCAGAGGCAGAGTGAGCCAGTGGGAAAGATCAGCTCCAGCCCGTGCAGTGTGAACACCCTCGACCTGCACGGATGAAGATTTAGCAGCAAGTCGTAGCAGGGCTGTAATAGTCTCCTCAGGCCTGGTGTGGAGGACACTGTGTGTTTCAGGTGTTACTGATTGTCTGATGTGAGTTGTGTGTAGTCACTGTGGGGCTCTCTCGTAGGAACCCTCTCCCCCACCTCTCTCTACCCAGGGAGCTGCCTTTGCCCTCTCCCCGACTCCAGCCAAGGTGCAGACCACCCCCGTGTCATCCGGGGGCTGCAGGCTCAGCGCTGCACTGACACCCAGGTGGCCAGGCACTCCTAAACCCACCCGTGTCAGCGAGGCCATCAGCCCTCCAGCCACTGCCTGATCTGCAGAGCCAGTGCGAACGGCTGCAGAGGGGCCCCCTCTGGGTATGTTTGCACTGCATTGTGAAGCTGGATTTCTGGGACCCAGGCTTGTGGAGTTGGTTTTTCCAAGCCTTTGCATCAGTGTCCACACTGCAAGCCTGGGTTTTAGAATTGCTGGATCCAGGTCAAAGCCATGCGAACACGTCCATACTAACTACACCAGCCAGAGCTTCTGGCTCGGGGCTGTCTTGAGTGATGTCCATACTGCAAAATGGCAGGGCTTGGACCCAAGATGCAGCGGATCACAGGCTCTGACATACCTGTCGACAGAGTCCTAGCACCCAGATCCCAAGTGTTTGCTGACTTGAGTCACAGCGATTTGTGTGTGGATAGAAGAGGGGCTTGGGATCAAACCGGAGCCAGAGCCCAGGCTTACTATGAAGTGTAGACACACCCATGGGGGAGAGATGGTGCCACTGGCTTAGCTTCCCCAAGGGCTTGGTATGATCACTGAGCAGCTCTGCAGACGGATTCCCTTGTGCAAGGACTAGTCAGTTTCACCCAGGGGCCAAACCCACCAGTGGAGCAACATGGATTTAGCTCCATTGCCTCCAGTGGAGCAAAGCTGATTTATGGCTGCCAGGGATCTGGGCTGGAATAGCTGCCCACCCAAAAGAAGAACTGGTTTTATTGCAGCTGCAGAAATAACCCACTGCCACAGAGAACACAGACATTGCTGGCCAGAAAATCAACCCTTGCATAATCTCTCGTGTTGTTTGATTTTTATATTTATTTGAACAATCCACAGTGCACCTTGCTTTGTAGAGGCCGGAATTCCCCGAAGTGGGGTGGTTTACAACCAGGAGAACTGGCACAAGCTGGAGTTGCACGTACAGAGTATTTCCCAAAGAAAACATGACCTGCTGCATCTGCCATGAATCGACTGCCCAGAGAAATGAACCCAACGTGGAGATTTCAAAGGAGCTCAGCTGGATCTTGCAGTGCCTGAGGGGACCACAGCCTCCCTCTGATGGCACCCAGCAAAGCCTCTCTTTAAGGGGACCCTTCGCAGCCTCTCTCCAATGGCAGACTTGAAACCAGCCCACGCAGCCTCTCACGGGCCCAGCAATAGATTGGCGCAGACCAGCGCTCACTAGGATAGCGGTTTGTCCTGGCTGGACATGGCACCTGCATCACCCCCTGAGCTCACATTTGGGCCACTCCCGTGGCCAGACCCATGGCACCAGCAGGGCTGTAATAGTCCCCTGAGGCCTCAGGCCTGGTGTGGAGGCCATAGTGTGTTTGAGATGTTGTTGATTGGGAAGGGGGGAGGGATTAGAGACTGCAGGAGGGGAGATGTACTGAGCTGTGAGCCTGACTGTCTAAAATGAACTGTGTGTGCTGCCCGCGGGACTGTCTCCCAGGAGCCAGACACACCCCCAGCTGCTTGCTCAGCATCTTGGAGCCATCTAGTTATGTAGTTAATAGAGAGAGTTCTGGTTTAACTCTGTGGCAGAGGTTCTCCAGCCGGGACGTGAGACTCCCTGCAGGGGCACGGAATGTATTCTGGGGGGTGGCAGCAAAACTTTAGGAAACAAACTTTCCTGTGCCTATTCAGAGCTGTGCTGCTGCAGAGCAGCAGCTGCTGTGCTCCCACCCAGCTCTGAAGGTAGCGGAGAAGTAAGCACAGCCTTGTATGGTATTGTCACCCTTACTACTGCAGTGCCGCTGTCTGCGGTGCTACCTTCAGAGCTAGGTGCTCGGCCAGCAGCTGCCGCGCTGCATCTGGCTTCAGAGCTGGGTGGCCGGAGAGCAGTGGCTGCTGGCCCGGGGCTCAGGGCAGGGCGGGGAGCGGAAAGTACTGCAGAGACAAAGCAAGGCAGGGAGCACGATCCCTGCTGTAGATTTCTGGTCTCCTTCAAGTCCCTAAAGCACCAAGCCTGCAGCAGATTCAGAGGGAAATTGTGTCAGCTGCCTGGCCCTGCTGGAAAGGCCCCCTCGCCCTGCCTTTCCAAAAACCAGCCCTGCACAGTCTCCCATACCGCTCAGTTTCTGTGTTTGTTTTACCAGGGCACTTTGCTCTTAGAGCCCCCGCTTCCCCGAAGTGCTGTAGCTTTGACTAGCCATGTTGCTTGAAGCTCAGGAGAACAGGCACAATCTGTACTTCCACCCATCGAGTATTTTCAGAAGTGAGCCTGGCCCGTGATGTCCAGGCTACGCTGCACTTGCCAGGAAGGGAGCGCTCCGACAAATGAACCCGACATGGAGATTTCAAAGGGGCCTGATGGGTCTTGCAGTGCCTGAGAGGGTGCCCAACCCCAGCTCCACCCTTCCTCCAGCACAGCTCCTTGGGCTGCTTGCTGGCTCTGGCTGCTGCTCCCCTTAACTCAGCCCCACTTAGCTCAGCCAGCTCCAGCTCACATGGAGGGCCTCACTCCCCCATTGACCTGCCTGCCTTGTCAGCCAGATTGCCCTGGAGTGTGGGCCTCTCCCCTTTTGTCCTGGGGACTGTCGGTGTTAGGGTCTTGATTTCTTATCACCCCTTCCCCATTCTTTTGGTACCGGAAGAGCCAACCAAAACCCACCCCAGTCTATTTCAGGAGAGGGACACAGGAGTCAATTAATAAAAAATTAAAGGAGAGTAGTGTAGTTATGCAAATCAATAAGGTTTTATAGAAAATACATCCTGTCAAACTAACTGGATATCTGTTTTTTGATGTGATAACGAAGGTGATTGATAAAGGTAACAGTGTTGACATAATTTATTTACATATACAATCAATTGCACACCTACAAAAAGGGAAGTGACTGCCTAGGAAGGATGCACTGTGGAAGGAGATCTGGTGGGGGGTCATAGTGGCTCACAAGCTAAATATGAGTCAGTAAGTGTAATCCTGTTGCAAAAAAAAGCAAACGTCATTCTGGGATGTATTAGCAGGAGTGTCGTAAGCAAAACAGAAGAATTCTTCTGCTCTACTCAGAACTGATATGGCCTCAGCTGCAGTATTGTGTCCAGTTCTGGGCAACACAGTTCAGGAAAGATGTGGACAAATTGGAAAGAGTCCAGAGAAGTGATCAAAGGTCTAGAAAACACGATCCATGAGAGAAGGTTAAAAACACTGGGCATGTTTAGTCCTGAGAAAAGGAGAACTGGGGGGACCTGATATGTGAAGGGCTGTTTTAAAGCAGATGGTGATGGATGGTTCTCCATGTTCCAAGAACTAATGGGCTTAATCGTCAGCCAGGGGGATTGGGGTTGGCTTTTAGGAAAACCTTTCTAATTGTCAGGGTGGTTAAGCACTGGAATGAAGGTCCCACGGAGGCTGGGGAATCCCCCTCATTGGAGGTTTGTAAGAACAGGTGGACAAACACCTGGCAGCTCTTGGTTTATTGGTTCTGCTTCAGCACAAGGGGGCTGGACCATATGAGCCCACAAGGTCCCTTCCAGCCCTGCATTTCTCTGCTTCTCGGCGTTCTCTGAAAGACAAGGAGACGGCAGATAAGGGCCCTCTTCGGAGCCTAGCAGCGAGGGAAATTAACCAAGGGGACAGTGTTCCATGGGCTGTGTTAAATCCAGCTTCACTTCCCCTCTCTCCTCCACTCCTCCTCCTATTGTCTACTGCAGGGATCGACATGTGGCCAGGCTGGTTCGACCAATCGCAGCTCCCACTAGCCACGGTTCTCTTCTGCAGCCCAATGGGGGCTATGGGAAGAGGTGCAGGCCGAGGGATGTGCTGGCTGCCCACAGCTGAAGGCCCCTCCCCCAGCCTAGGAACTGGCATGGGGGTCACAGAATCATAATAAGGGATCCAGAGAGGGACACCGAGCAGGGAACCCCAGACTGCACCCACTGTTCCTCAAATCTGGTGGGAGTCCCTCTAGGGAGCCAGCGGGCAGGTTCCACAGGAACTCTGCCTGGACAAGAGATTGAGGAGAGGATTGGAAACGCACCTCCCCGACCAGCATTCTCAAAAGGGATTGAACGAAATGCAACAGAAAACTGCGGGAGGTGGAAGGAAGTATCTGAGCTGCCCAGCACCGCGAGTGGCATGGATGGCAGAGATCACATCGACAAACAACATGATTTCTTCATGGGGCAGGTGAAGAGGCAAGAGAGAGATTTTACACATCTCAGTGCAGCAGATAATGAAAATGAGACAGGTGTGAGACCAAAACTGAGCAGATCCTGTGCATCATGAAGAAACATCTTGTAAGAAACACACATTCCTACCCCAAGAAACAGAAAGGATTTGATGAGCACTGTGGAAGGGGTTACAATGGCCAGTTGGGCCCAAGCAGCCAACTAAGCAGCGAGCAGGCAGGGAGAAATTTAAGTAGGGGGTCTCCAGGCACCAGCACACCAAGCACGTGCCTGGGGCGGCAAGCCACGGTGGGCACTCTGCCGGTCACCGTAAGGGCGGCAGGCAGGTTGCCTTTGGCGGCATGCCTGCGGAGGGTCCGCTGGTCCCACGTCTTCGGGAAGGTAGGAGAAGGCTCAGCGATGAAGCAGCAGGGAACAGGAGCAGACCTTGGCTGCTGCTTAAAGGGCCCTGGAGCTGGAACCTGCAGTAACGAACAGGCCAGGTTCCCCTCTTAGCCACGGAGGACAGCATGGAAGTGGAAGGGCGAATCACTTAGTGACCTGGCCGGAGGGCCAAGCCATGAAGAGGAAGCTGCGGTTCCTGGAGCGAGAGGAGCCATAGGGTTAGACAGGACTGGTAAAGACGCTGCCAGAGGCGGGTGCAACGCAAGGCAGAGCTAATCTCCCAGATAGGCAGGAGAGGTGCCACCAGTAGTGAGTGAACCCCCTGAGAAGCACTACAAGAACTGGGGAGGAGAGGAACGAAAATAGAGAGCACATAGAAACTGTGTCAACATCTAGCTCAGAAATGCAAACAATCCCAGGCCAACTGGTTGAGCCCACTGAGTCTCCCGTGGTGGTCGGCTCAAATACAGGAATAACAAATGGGACACTGCTGCTCCTGTTACTGCCTCAAGACAGAGTGATAAGAAACCCACTAGAACAGAGGTGAAGAGATCCAGACTCTGAAGGATTCAGATCAGCATTATAGAAGCTAAATTGAGCTGAGACCATTCAGTATAAAAGTTGCAGTTCAGTGAAACGTCCCGTCTCTAGTTAATATACCTGTCTCCAATGCAGCGACCGTGGGAGCTATGGTGTAGAAACCAGAGTTATCCATTGTGTTGGATGGGGGGATCATTCTGTGAGGAGCCTTATCAGACAAAGCCCCCTGTTTGCAATGGGAGCCAGGCAGAGGAGCCAGCAACAGCTACTTGTCTACCACTCAGGAATAAGTTACACATTCACTGCTGCCTAAAGTTTCCGGTATCTTTTCTGGTGTTATGGTGGCTAGTTGACTCCATCCTGGGAAGCAGTGACTCTGAAGAAGACTTGGATAATCAGCTGAACATGAGCTCCAAGGGCAGCACAGTGGCCAGAAGGGTTAATGTGATCCCTGGATGTATAAACAGAGGAATCTCATGCAGGAGTAGAGAGATATATTACTTCTTTAGCTGGCACCGGGGCAGCCGTTACTGGAATCATTTGTCCAGTTCTGGTATCCACAGTTCAAGAAGGAAGCTGGTACACTGAAGAGGGTTCAGGAAAAACACATGAGGATGATTAGGAGTTTAGAAAAGCAGCTTTATGGGGATAGACTCAAGGAGCTCAATCTCTTTAGTTGAACAAAGAGGAGGACAAGGGATGACTTGATTAGTCTGTAGGTACACACATGGAGAACAAATCGTTGATGGCAGAGGGTTCTTCAGTCTAGCAGACAGAGGAACAGCACAATGCAATGGCTGGAATTTGAAGCTGGACACATTCAGAAAGGAGACACACATTTTTATCCATGAGGGTAATTAACCATTGGAACAAGTTACCAAGGGTTGTGGTGGATTTTCCATCACTGGAAATTTTCAATCAGGATTGGCTGTTATACGCTGTAGTTCTAATGGGAATTAGTCCAGGGACATTCTCTGGCATGTTACCCAGGAGGTGAGACTAGATCAGCACAACGGTACCTTAGAATCTATGAATCAGTAAGTCATTGTTTTCTGGCCTAGATTTGCAGCCTGAGATGCAGTTTAGACTCCAGGCTGTGGGAAAACAGGTGTGGCTGGAAAGTGGCTGTCTGTGGATCTCACCATTCTGCCTGATCATGGAGTCACTGCTGTCTGGAGGCACAGACAGAGGTCTCAGGTTAACTGTGCAACCTCCATATGATCCCAGCAGGGCCGTTCTCTTACCCATACACAAAGCATGCAGTTGCGTCGGGCATGTTGCCTCAAAGGGGGGAAAAGGTAACCCTTAAAATAAATCAGGTGTGGTAGAGGGAAAGAAAATGGATACCCCTTTTACTGAGAAGTGCAGATATGACCCACTCTGGTATCTGATCACCCAGTGGACCAATACCCCAGGTGTGCTGTGGTGGAAAATGAAGAGGAGACAGATAAGTGAGGTAAAAACAAAGAGATGTATTAGGGATAAAAATACAATTCATAGGGATGGGGAAGAAAACCACAAATGCAAACAGCACTGGAACCAATTACAATAACAATAGTGACAGTGACTTCAGTGGGGCCAGGACCCAGATAAATCCCTCCCTTTGCCAAATACCCTATAACAAAATATATGCCTTCCTACTCCGCTGAGGTGCTGAGTGGTGTGCGGTGGTGATGCTCAGGACCTCTGCCTTGGGCTAGTGGAAAGCCATCAAGGAGCAACTCTGAGGAGCCCAGTGGATGGATGGTGATCTCCATGGAAGGATGGATGGATGGTGATCTCCGTGGAAGGGAGGCTGGATGGTGATCTCAGTGAAAGGATGGATGAATGAAGATCTCCATGGAAGGGAGGACAGATGGTGATCTCCGTGGAAGGGAGGATAGATAGTGATCTCTGTGGAAGAGAGGATGGATGGTGATCTCCATGGAAGGGAGGACGGATGGTGATATCTGTGGAAGAGAGGATGGATAGTGATCTCTGTGGAAGGGAGGATGGGTGGTGATCTCCGTGGAAGGGTGGATGGATGGTGATCTCAGTGGAAGGGCGGATGGATGGTGATCTCCGTGGAAGGGAAGATGGGTGGTGAGCTCCGTGGAAGGGCGGATGGATGGTGATCTCCATGTAGGGGTGGATGGATGGTGATCTCAGTGGAAGGGTGGATGGATGGTGATCTCAGTGGAAGGGTGGATGGATGGTGATCTCCGTGGAAGGGAAGATGGGTAGTGAGCTCCATGGAAGGGTGGATGGATGGTGATCTCCGTGGAGGGACAGATGGGTGGTGATCTCCGCGGAGGGGTGGATGGGTGGTGATCTCTGTGGAAGGGAGGATGGATGGGGATCTCCGTGGAAGGGAGGATGGATGGTGCTCTCTGTGAAAGGGAGGATGGATAGTGGTCTCCGTGGAAGGGCGGATGGATGGTGAGCTCCATGGAAGGGCGGATGGATGGTGATCTCCGTGGAAGAGAAGCCCTCTGGAGATGGAACAGCAGGATAAGGTGGGTGCTGACAGTCGACTCCGGTGCTTTTGGGTAGGTGTCACTCTCTTCGATTTGGTCAGAACCACGATGATACCCGCACCGCACTGCGCACAGGCTGCCGCTCAGATGGACAGCAGCCTCATTTGCACAGAAGTCATTGACGTCAAGGTGGTGAAAAGTGGGCTGTTCCGAATGGCCATGCCAAACACGCCTGAGGCAACTCTGAGGTGATAGACACTATGACATTATTGATATAATCTGGGACCATATAGAACATGGTTGCAACCTAAGGTCCTATAGTGGCACCAAATCTTATGCAAAGAGGGTCATATAAGGTGTCTAAGACCAGGTTACGGGTTGCCAGTTAGGATTATGCTGTCTGTATGAATGTGTTATTTTGTAGTTGAAGTTATGAGTATTAGGTCTATACTGTCTGTACTTCAAATTGGTGCTGTAGTTCTGGGAGACATCCCAGACAAGTTGGTGTTAGCTCTGCCTAGCCTGCTTGATGGCCCATTAAGGACCATCAGTAATACAATTGACCCATCGAGAGAAGGCAGATATGCCTTGTAACTCAGCAAAGTATGCAGGAACTTGTCCATGTGACTCCAGACTCCATTTTGCTGTAATTTTTTCCAGTAAGAACAAAGAGGTTCTTACACCTGGAAAAGACTATATAAGGCTGATGCCTCATCTCCGTCTTGTCTTCAGTCCTGCTTCCTACCTCTGGAGGGACCTAGCTACAAGCTGAAGGCTCTGAACAAAGGACTGATGACCCATCCCAGCAGGGGATGTTCTCCAGAGACTTGATTTGAACCTGCAGTTTACTCCATCATCACTGCTACAAGCCTGAACTAAGAACTTTGCCATCACTGTATGTAATTGATTCCATTTAACCAATTCTAGCTCTCATCTTTATCTTTTTCCTTTTATGAATAAACCTTTAGATTTTAGATTCTAAAGGATTGGCACCAGCATGATTTGTGGGTAAGATCTGATGTGTATGTTGATCTGGGTCTGGGGCTTGATTCCTTGGGATCAAGAGAATCGTTTTCTTTTATTGGGGTGTTGGTTTTCATAACCATTCATCCCCAGGATGAGTAGCACTGGTGGTGATACTGGGAAACTGGAGCATCTAAAGGAATTGCTTGTGTGACTTGTGGTTAGCCAGTGGGGTGAGACTGAAATCTTCTTTGTCTGGCTGGTTTGGTTTGCCTTAGAAGTGGAAAAACCCCAGCCTTGGGCTGTAACTGCCCTGTTTTAAGCGATTTGTCCTGAATTGGCACTCTCAGTTGGGTCCCACCAGAAGCACATCGTCACAGTGGCGTATTCGTGCTAGGATCCACAGAACCAGGTCAATTATGCTTTGGGTCAGAACCCCACACTATCCAAATTTGAAATTTGGGATTGAGAGTTTGGTTGATTAAAGATCAGTGACCATGAGCCAGAAAGCATCAGCAAAAGTAATGAAACTGCAAGCCCTGCTGGACAGCCTGCGGTTTGAACATGAGCAAAAACTGGCAGAAATTCGAATGAAAGAGAAGCAAGCCTTGGCCCAGCTGGAGAAAGAGGCTGCTGAGAGAGAGAAAGAGTCTGCTAAGAGAAAGAAAGAAGCTGATAAAAGAAAGAAGGCGGCAGAGGAGAGAGAGAAAGAGGCTGCTGAAAGAAAGAAGGAGCTTCTGGCTGCTGAGAAGGAGACGGCTAGACTCCAGCTCCAAGTCAAAAAATCAAGGGAAGAACAGCAGAAACTGTATCCTGTTGAAAATTCAGTTTATAGCTATGTTGATATGTGGTGTTACTTTGGGCAGTTTTCTGTGTTTAACCAGTTTTGCTATGGCCGGGGAGAGGGGGATTCTAACCTGGTGGGTAATTGCTGTTTGTCTGTGTAAGAAAGCAGCGTGTCTGTGAATGGAGTTTCTGAATGTCTGCCAATGTCTCAGAAGTGAATCTGGAATTAGATCAAGCACAGAAAGAACTAATTGGTCAGGAAAATGTTTCTCAGGAGCAAATTAAAGTAAATGGTCAGGTGGAAGCCCTAACTGAGGAAGGAAAGGGGAGATTTTTGATTGGTGGCTAGTACAGCTTGTAAAAGTGAACCTGAAATGGGTAACTGTGATTTGCTGGAAGTAGCTCAGTGTAGTGAAAAAAGCAGCAGCTTATCTGTTGTGAGTGGCAATGTACTGAGTAAGGAAAGTTTGGAGGAGCTTAGGCAGCCTTGTGAGCTGATGGCTGTGTCTAGTCAGCAGTTTGGGAAGACAAGGATAGTGGAAGGTGAGTGTCCCTATCCCTTATCTGTTTCCTGTGTGGAGAAATGTGACAGTGAAGGAAATGTGCCTGTGTCTGTCAGGGGTATTGACTCGCCTCTGGAGGAAGCTACCTCGGTCTCCAAGCAGTTGTCTGTGAACAGCCCTGTGTGCTGGGACAAGGGAAATGAGATCCCGAGCTGTGTGTCTGGGGAAGGAGAATGTGTCTCCAGCTCTTCTGTGGAGCAGACAGAAGGTGCCTTTCAGCCTGTGAGGGTTGAGAATAGTGCAGTTTTCTCAGAGTTGGTTGTGGGTTCAGCTAAAGCCCAGGAAGGGAATGGTCCTAAGTTTGTGTCTGCTGGGGAGAATGGCAGTGTAACTAGGTTGCATCCAGTAGTGTTGTAGCAAAATCCCAGAGACCAGACAATTCTGGTGCTTGTAGTTTGCCAGTTGCTAATGTGTGTTTGGAAAAGGGTGTAGCAACATTGTCTGATCAGGGTTGTACCCTAGCCAGGGCGCGAGGAGAGCATGAAGGTGATTTAATTGTGTTACCTACTGACAGTTTGACAACTTGTAGCAAGAAGGAAAAGATTCCTGAACTTGTTCATGGCCAAGGGAAGGAGAATGCTTCTAACCTTTATCTAGAATGTCTATAGGTTTGCCTGGGAGGGGATTTTGTAGGAATCTGCCTGATGGGCCAGAGGTGATTCTGAATGTAAGTGAGACCCAGAAAGAGTCTGTGGTTGCTCAGAGAAGTGTTCCTTTAGAGCAAGCCCTGGGTAAAAGGGGTAAGGGCAGAAGTTCTGAGAGGGGTGAACTGCTGTTTAGAGAAGCTCATAGGGAAGGGAATCCTCATGATAATCTGTGCAAGCAGTTTACTACAACTGAAGGGTGTGAACGTGATTTAATCAAGAAAGTTTCAGTTCCTAACAGCCAGAAATGTTCTGTTGTGAATGGATCCACTGACTTTCCTTTTGAAAGATCCAGTGGGGGTAACTTTAAGAAGGTTTCAGATAGAGTAGAAGCTGTTAAGAAAGTTGAGCAACCCCATAACCAAGTGGCTACTTGTTGGGAAGACAATGGTTTGAAACAGGAATGTCTCCAGGCTGATTCTATGAGTGAGCAGTCTGTGCTTCAGGGTCTGAGGACAGATTTGGTTACTAGTATTTCAGAGCAAAACAGTTTTACGGCTGAATGCTTGAAAATGCAGGGGAGAGCAAGCAAACTCTCACCCTCAGCCCCTTTGGATTTGTGTGGTATCTTTAAGACTCCAGCTTTGGAATTGGTATCAGCTAAGAAGTTAAAAGCTGGTGTTTGTGTTGATGCAAATTACCTGGCTGGCAGGGAGAAGAAGGACTTGCTAATAGCTGTTAGCACAGAGAGCACACCCAATCAGCCAGTGAATTTGGTTAAACAAGAGAAATCAGGGTTTGATTCTGCAGGACAAGGAGGAAAGAGAAAACTGAATTTTGCAAAGGAAAGCCACAGGGGAATCCTAAAATGCCCAAACCTCAATGGTATTGAGCCAAAGCTGTGGCATGACAAACAGGATTGTAAATGGACACTTGCAATGAATTTCTTGTTATTGCTAATGATGATTTTAGTAACTAATGTGTTGCTGTTACCAAGAACTGTAAGAATGTACTGAGTGCCTAATCTTTTGGAAAGCCCTTTGAACATGTTAAGAGCAATGCATAAAGACACACTTTATGTTAACAGACCTTGTTATACTGATGTGTCACAGTTGATGCCTATAAACAGTATTGAAATTTTCACAGAGGAAAAGACATTCCAAACCTGATGAGCTATATGAAAAGGGAAACTGAGGCACACTACCATATTGCTTTCGTAGCTAAATGGCAAGGTTCCTGGACTATGAACAACATTAATATCTACATTGGTTTGATGTTAATTGGGTTCCAAAGATTGGCCAGAGTGTGTATGGATAAAGTAGCTGTTTTCTGTAGCTCTTGGCAAGATCACATGAAACATGCAGGAACCATGCTGCAAAAGCTAACCAGGTTATACCTTGAGTTTGTAAAGAGATTCAATCATGTTATTGAACATGACTTTGATAAACCATTTCTGTTATACACTGGTACGGCTTCTAACCCAACACTAGCTGTAGTGAGACAGACACAAGGATGGGGAGCTCTTGGGATGCAGTCAGTGATGTTTTGTCATCCCTTCCTGCATCAATTTTGCGTTGGGGGTGTGACATTATTGATATAATCTAGAACCATATAGAACATGGTTGCAAACAAGGTCTTATAGTGGCACCAAATCTTATGGAAAGGGGGTCATATAAGGTGTCTAAGACCACTTTATGGGTTGCTGGTTATGATTATGCTGTCTGTATGTGTGTATTATTTTGTAGTTGAAGTTATGAATATTGGCTCTATACTGTCTGTACTTCAAACTTATGCTGTGCTTCTGGGAGACATCCCAGACAAGTCAGTGTTAGCTCTGCCTAGTCGGCTTGATTGCCCATTAAGGACCATCAGCTATACAACTGACCCATTGAGAGAAGGCAGATACACCTTGTAACTCAGCAAAGTATGCAGGAACTTGCCCATGTGACTCCAGACTCCATTTTGCTGTAATTTCCACAGTAAGGACAAAGAGGTTCTTACACCTGGAAAAAAAACTATAAAAGGCTGATGCCTCATCTCCGTCTTGTCTTCAATCCTGCTTCTTACCTCTGGAGGGACTTTGCTACAAACTGAAGCTCTGAACAAAGGACTGAATGACCCATCCCAGCGGGGGATGTTCCAGAGACTTGATTTAAACCTGCAGTTTACTCCATCACTGCTACAAGCCTGAACCAACAACTTTGCCATTACTGTATGTAATTGATTCCATTTAACCAATTCTAGCTCTCATCTCTATCTTTTTCCTTTTATGAATAAACCTTTAGATTTTAGATTCTAAAGGATTGGCAACAGCGTGATTTGTGGGTAAGATCTGATGTGTATATTGACCTGGGTCTGGGGCTTGGTCCTTTGGGATCGAGAGAACCTTTTTCTTTTACTGGGGTGTTGGTTTTCATAACCATTCATCCCCAGGACGTGTGGGACTGGTGGTGATACTGGGAGACTGGAGTGTCTAAGGAAATTGCTTGTGTGACTTGTGGTTAGCCAGTGGGGTGAGACTGAAATCTTCTTTGTCTGGCTGGTTTGGTTTGCCTTAGAGGTGGAAAAACCCCAGCCTTGGGCTGTAACTGCCCTTTTTAAGTGATTTGTCCTGAATTGGCACTCTCAGGTGGGTCCTGCCAGAACTGCATAGTCACAGACCCGTCTGGGATCTGGGTGGGAAAACAGATGGCCAGTCCGGAGCCCAAAGATGGAAAAATCCAGTTCTAACCACTTGGCGCTAGTTGAGGTAAACAAGGATTGAATCCTGAAGTCACATGTCACAGACTCCATTTTGTATTTCTTACTTTTCATTATCCCAACAGGCATCAGGAGATTTGAGACTCCTGCGCAGCTGGTGCTGCTCCAGCCCCAGCTCTGGCTCTTCCCCATGACCCCCACCCTTGCTCCGCCCTGCCCCACCTCTTCCCGCCCCTGCCCAGCCCTGTCCCAGCCCCATGGCCTCCACTCCCCTGAGCTCTGCAGCAGCCAGCATGGCCTGGCCTGCACCCCTGGTGGCGGGAAGTGCGGACTGGGTCCCAGCCACATCACTGGTGAGTGCTGGGGGGTGGTTCCCCCCTCTTCCTCAAGCCCCTCACTCCACAGAGGCCTGGGGCCCCACAACCACCTGCCCCATGGGGGGGCTGCGTGGGTCCCCAGAATAGCTAGGGATGGCCCTGATCACAGCATAGCTGCCAGCTCCAGCATCTGGGCCAGGCACTGAGGCAATCTGATGTGGGGAGAGATGTTTTGCAACCTGGCAGTGTTAACGCATTATTAGCAGTGCTGTTATTTAATGTATTAATTGTTCAGCTACATTAAGATGGAGAAAAGATGACAAGAAGAGTCAGGGCAGGGACGAATTCTCATTGGAATGGAACTGGCCAAGTCTGTCCCAGCTCTCAGACTCCTCGGCAGCAATAGAGACTCCTTGAGAGCCGGCTGAAAGGTCATTGGGCCTCCAGGGAGGTTGGGATGAGACTGAAGTGGAGTTGGGCTGGTGATGTGAAAATGTCCTGATAGAAAGAGCCACGTGAACAGCTGACTAGTCGTGCTGGTATAAATTGTAATTGGTTATGTTATTTCTTTTCTTTCTGTCTATGGAAAGCCAGTCACGGGGGTGTCATCTGAACCTCCATCAGGACAGTGGTGGAACCGGTGGGGTGTTGTTATCCTGAAATGGGTTAGTGGCCGTCTCTAATCACAAGTGAGTGTTTGATCCCAGGAGGAGAGGTGCCATTGAGGGCAGATGAGAAACATGTTCTATAAAGATAGGATGGTAACAAGCACGGAGTGGAGCTGGAGACGATACGGGGAGGGATGTCATTTTGCCTGTCAATTCCATAACTGGGGAGGGACATTGTTACGTCAGGGATTGCTGTGATAATGGATGAAGAACTCCCTAGAATGGAAGGTGATGCCGTGCTGACCTTGGATTTTGGAATTGTTCAAAGCAGGACAAACGTGATGTGAAAGGTCATTTCAACCATGGGCTGGGATCGTCAACACAGCTTAAGGAAGCTGAGTATCCAGCTGTTGCTGAATTGCAATGATTATTGGCCCCTAGCTCAGAAAACCACACAGTCAGAGTCATAGAATTTAACGCCAGAAGGACCCATCAGCTCATCTAGTCTCACCCCCAGTAGGCCTCCCCCCAGCACCCACACACTGCACCCAACAATCAGTGTCACAGCTCACAGAAGACTCAGCTCACATGGCATGGGGAGTGGCTAGGAGGAACTGAGATGCATCAGTGCCTGAGTTCACTGCAACGGCAGGGAACTGGTTAAATGAGAGATGCCCAGATAATCCTGGCAAGTGACCTCAACCCTTGCAGCCAAGGAAGAGAAATGGCCCCCAAGGTCACTGCCAGTCTCACTTCGGGGGGAGGGGAATTCCTAGCCATCCCCAGAGAGGATGATCAGTCAGACCCTGCGCTTGTTCCACCAGATGCTTGTTCTGCTGGGGGAGTGACGCTGCATAATGTTGTGGTAACTGGGCCCAGGGCTGGCACCAGCATCCGAAGCATGTACTTTGGACAACACTTCTCAAGGGGCAGCATTCCAGTCCTTTGGGGGCAGCACCTTCGGCGGTGGCGGCACTCCGTGTTTGTTTGTTTATTTTTTTGCTTGGGGCAGCAAAAAACCAAGAGCCGGTCCTGCTGCTCAGACCCACGACAAACATGCTACAAAATCCATGCCACAGTGTAATATAATTGATTGATTAAGCTACACATGAGAAAAAGGACTGAAAACAAAGCACAAATCATTCTGGGAGTGAAATGGAGCATTAAGAGCGAGAATCCTAAGCAAGCCCTTTTTTCAAAGTGAGGATCTGGGTTAGAGTGTCTCATTCTGGTGAGCGACCCTTTGTACTGGGGACGAAAGGACTAGTTCTGTGGTGGGGCTCTGAGCTCATTCCGGTGAATGGCGGTTCCCTGTCCTGCTCTTGACAAGACAGACAGACACAATGCGGGAGAAGAGACAACACCGTATGAGTGGGGGAAATACAGCTTTGGTTGATGCTCTCAGCACTAGGTGCCTGGTCAGTCACAGACGTAGGCTTTGGTGCTGGACTGGCAGATTGGCCATCTTACTCGTTGCTCTTGCCCCTGGCTCAGAGACCTCATCTGACTGGTATGGCCTGGCCCCCTCCTTCACTGGCCCTTCTCAGACTGGGCAGAGCCTCCGGTTGTGCTGGTGCCCTGTCATGCAGCTGGCTGCAAGGTCCGGGTACCAGCGGGGAGAGAGATAGGAGAGGAGGAAGAGAGTGGAGAAGGGAAAGATATGTGAGGGAAGGGCAGACAGAGCAGGAGCTCATCTTCTCAGGCAGGGTGTTTGCTGGTCTAGCAGTGATGGCCAGGTGCCCTCACCAGAGTGCTGGCCGGGATGTCCTGGTGATCCAGGCTCACCCGTGAAGCAGAGTCTCTCGAGCAAACCAGGGCCCTGCTGGCCTTTCCCCCAGGAGTCCATTCCACACTTCTTGGTCCCCAAAATCTCCTTTTGAAGCTCTAAAAAGGATGTGTGGGGGAGGCGGAATGGAGAATCCCCTCATTAGTTCATTCGATAATTATCCTGATTTCTGACATACCATGTTTGGTCAATTAACCTCTGAATCTGTTTTCCCTTGGTTTATCAGTCATGATCCTAATACTGTGCTGGGGCTGCATTTTTCTTTGGACGAATCCTGTCTTTCTGAGCCCTTCTCACAACTCTCCTATCAATCATCACTGTTACAGGTTATTGCAATGTTTTCTGAACTTCCACCCACGCCACGTCCCAGCACGTGATCTGCAGGCCCCAGTTACTCAAGAATATCTTGGTAAAAGTGAATCTAATTGATATAGCAATGAGCCAGAAGGGACCTTTCTAACCATCATGTCTGAGGTCCTGTGCCACACAAGCCAGAGAACCTCACCTAGTGATTCCTGCACTGAGGCCAATACCGGGTTGTTGAATGAGAACAGATCTTTTACAGCGATATCCTAGCCTGATTTAAAGATCTGAAGTGACAGAAAATCCATCACATTCCTACTACATTGCTCCAGTGGCTAATCCCCTCACTGCTTAAAATTTGATCCAATCTTGATTTTAAAAAAATCTGTGGAAAATTCCTGCACAAAAGGACTTCAAAAAACCATCTGAATGATGCCATCATTGACTTCACTGTCTTTTCCCCCAACCAATTCTAATAACAAAGCTTAGATGCCTGTGTTTTGGGTGCATGACATGAGAAGCTGTAAGGGGATAAATTTCAAACCATCTGGGAGATTTAGGAGCACCACTTCCAGTGACTTCTAATGAGACTTGTGCTCCTAAACTCCTGAGGCACCTTTAAAAATGTCCCCCTATGGTGGATTGTGTCGGAGAGGCCAGGTGCTCAGCATTTTGTGCAAACCAGCCTTCTTTAAAAAGTGTCTGAAGTCAGGCATCCAAAGTCTGTAGCTGGTTTTAAAAATGGAGTCCAGTCCTGTTACATGGAGACCTTTGAACTCAGGGCAGCTGGTGGAAGAGACTCTCCTATGAAAGTGCTGTCTAAAATTCTGGGTGGAGGAAGATTTTTTTTTTTATGGTATTTTAAAATCTAAAGAGACAGATGGAGGAAATGGCGGAGTCACTGCAGCCGAGGGGTGGGGCCTATAGCACTAATAGGTGAAGGCAGTTGTTTCATTTCTTCTCTGCTTTGGTGTGAACCAGCCAGGCAAGCATCCACTTGCTCCTTTCCTCCCCAGTGGGCACGTCACAGGATGCAGTACTTCCAGGACTTCTCCGGATCCTGGATGTAACACCACGGGTATTTATAGCCGTGTTTCCCACATTGGTGCTGGGGGGAGCAGCAATAGTCCCATTTTTTTTCATCATCTGTGTAGCACCAGAAGTATCTTTCTCCATAAAGGCCACATGGATGGTCAGATCGACAGGCCTTCCCGGAGATGGTCTGCATAGAATAACCGTGGGGTGAGCATTTTGTGATGGAGCCATCTCCTCGTGGGCACTCATATACTTTAGACACTGGATTCACTGTGCACTCCTCTGTACAGCAATAATCCCAGTGATTCTTGTCAGACGTGTAACACCAGCTGTAGGCGTATCCTTGAAAATCACAGCAGGTATCCTTAACACAGCTCCACCCATTGGCTGTTCCTCCAGAGTTCAGCTCCTTGAAGGGGCAGACTCTGTCAAAAGCCTCAAGAGCTCTTGCCAGTCTAGCTACAGCAGGGGCCAGGTTGTCCTGTTCGTACGCCTTCTCTAACTGGCTGTGCCCATCTGCCAGCCTGGAAATACCCACCTGGAACCCAAGGCCCATCAGCTGCACCTTCTTCTGATCCAGGGTCTGGCTTGTCATCACCTGGCTGGTCTCCCTGTCCAGTTTACTGCTCTTTGCTGGTGGAAGGAGCTGGGAGTAAGAGTCTGTTATAAAATTCTGGAAGGTACTGTACAAGGCTTTCTTTATTGCTGATAACACCTCTTGTCCTTTCTGGCTCTTAGAGCCACAGTCATCTGCAAAGACCTCGACTGGCCCAGGAGTCTTGTACAGATGCAATAGCTCTGTGTTTAGCTGCTCCACAGGGATGATTTGAAGACTGGATGCCTCCTTGTTCTCTCCTATGAAGGCAAAGGAGAATTTGCGGTTGTTGTCCGCATGGTCGCAGCAAACAGCTGTCCAGACATGGCTGGGCACCGAGACCCTGTTGTATGGCCGGTTCCGGTCCCCTTTCTTGTCCTCCCCCTCTATGGGGATTTTCTCACTGTCGCTGGGAACAGCCCCTGTCACCAGGTAGGGTTTGCCTCCCACATTTCTGCAGCTCCCAGTTAGCTGTGCCTTGAGGGTTTTCTCCAGCTTGGACCAGTGGACCTGGTTGAAGTAGGGGTTCATGGGGGCGGTGTTGGTGAGGGTGAAGGTGACCGTGCGTCCGACATTACACTGGAAGGCATTTGGGTTCAGGTGGCCCCGGTCGTATGACATGTCTTCATAGTCCTTACTGATGGCCTGGCTGGATCTCCGCTCGTCCAGGCTCAGTGTTGACTCAGCTTCCGTCGTCATTTCTGGGGACTTATCTGGATGAGCCAGCTGGGGACACACAAGGTCAGAACATCATGGCTTTGTTTGGGCTTCCCCTGCCTCTTGTGGGATCTCACACACACCCTGGACCCTCCTCTCCCCCAGGATCTCAGTCATGTCCCTCCCTCCCTGGGGTCTTCCTTCCTTCCCTCCATGCCCCGGGACCAGGGCCGTCCTTAGGATTTATGGTGCCCTAGGTGAGATTATTAAACTGGTGCCCCTGTGCCTGTCTTGCTCTTAGCAACACAAACATAAGCTTACAGTACTGGAAAACTTGCCGCAGGCATGTTACTAAAACCAGTTTAACTTAATGAAGCACACTGTAATGCTGATGAACTAGCACTAAAAAGTAGCACTATAGAAAAAATTCTGATTTGACAGAATGATGCAAATAATATAATTTTTTTAATTAGTCAACATTTTATTGGAAATTTCTATGAAGAGGTATTGAAACAAGGATTAGTTTTTAATTAAAAGCAATCTGTCTGGCTTTTTTGGCTGCAAAATACTGATTTAAAAAAATATATTGAAATTGAATTCAGGATCTTAGCGAGCATTTTTGGCAAACAAATTTGCTCAATGACAATCAAAATGGCAACACAGTACTGCTTTCATGCTTGCTCACCACCCTCCCCCAGCCTGCTGGTTCAACAGCTGCAGTAGAAGAGGAGATAGGTGAAAACTGCACGTCTTCAGGTACAGAGTGGCAACAGCAGCAGCAAACCCTCAGGTCGATCACGCCATGGACACCACCGCCAGCTCAACGGACCATGGTGAAGTTAGCACAGCATCTGATCAGGACAGTGCACCCATGGAGCCACAGCAGCTCATCCCGCCCTTGTGCAGCTCCCCGGATGAGATGGTCACTGCCAGTCCGGGGGAGAGATGCGCTCCCCAGCTAGGGTGACCAGATCCAGATGTCCTGATTTTATAGGGCCAGTCTCAATATTGGGGCTTTGTCTTATATAGGCACCAGTTACCCCCACCTTGGGTGACCAGACAGCAAGTGTAAAAATCAGGATGGGAGGTGGGGGGCAATAGGAGCCTATATAAGAAAAAGACCCAACCCCAACCCCCTGTCTGATTTTTCGCACATGCTATCTGGCTATCCCCAGCCCAGCGTGTGTGACCATTCCAATCCTGGCTGCCTGCGAGGAAGTCAGTTACTTTCACTGTCATTCCTCAGCAGGTAGGCAGCCAGCCTCACCTCCCCCCAGCACCTCACCCAACACAGCCCTACAGCCCTCATGCCGAAAGAGTCACACTCACAGGTAAGCATAGGCGGCAGGTTGTATAATTTTTGGTGGTGCCCAAAATGTTGGTGCCCGGCCCCACCCCACCTCGCTGTTGCCTGTAAGCCAATGTAAAATGAAGCTACAATGCGTCAGCACCACAAGATTACAGGGTCAATTAAAAGTGTTAAGTCAGAAGCAGCACTTGCCTGCTTCAATATACGGTATTATATTTTGTTGCACTTGTTGTGAAAAAGTGGAATGTTCTTAATGTTTCTCTATACTCTGTGGTGCCTCAGTTTCCCCTGCAAGGTGCCAGTTGAAGGTGCTGAGGACAAAGAGATCAGAAGAGATCCAGAAGAGACACAAAGGCTGGAGGAAGAATGTCAGTTTGGAGCTGGCTGGGAAATGGGGAGAGGCCCAAAACTTGATGGCTCCAAGTGGACCTGACTGAGGGGCCTGTTTCTGTAACCTAACAAGCTTTATTTTAGACTGTGATCTGTCGTCTAATAAACCTTCTGTCTATTGGCTGGCTGAGTTGGGGTGCAGGGACCTCTGGTTCCCCCAGGACCTTCCTGGGCACACTAGCTGCGGAAAGTGCACAGTGTGGAAGGGCATGCTGAATGCTTTGAGGTCAGACCCAGGAAGTGTAAGCGTCTTTCTCTGGAGACCGTATGCTCAGAGAGAGGAGGGTCCCCCAGAGTCCTGACTGGCTTTGTATGGAGTAGTTCCAAAGCATCCCAGCATCCTCTTCCACACATGCACTTTCCCGAAGTCCAAACAGGCACTGACACTCTCTCCTCTGGGCTTTGTCTCTTTTCCAGGCATTAGGAGGCCACCTGATCTTTTGTCTCCAACACCTTCAGTTGGCACCTTGCAGAAGAGCGACCCAGGCCATCAGCTGCCTGGAGACAGGGTTTCGGCCATTCTCTGTGCAGATGGCATCATACTGGCACTCTAGGGCTCTACAACAATCAACACCCTTATACCACCATCTAGATCCTTGAGAAATGCATGAGGGAACCTGGGGCCCCACACAGTAGTCAGAGAAAACATTAAGAACATTCCACTTGTAACACCTGTATAACTTTAAAGGGTGTAAAATAATCAAGTATTGTGCTAAACACAATGATACTCCAACTGACCACCAAATTTAAGTTGCACGTTTTTCCTCAGTGAGGGCTCTGGGATGGGCTGGGGATGAGAGGTTCACACTGCAGCAGGGTACTCAGGGTTGGGGTGCTGGGGCACAGGCTCTGGGTGGGGCAGGGCATGGGATAAGGAACTTGGATGCAGACAGGCTGCCCCAGGGTAGGCAGAGAGGACTCTCCACCCTCTTACTGCAGAAGCAAGCTCCAGGGGAGAGACCCTCCTTCTCCCCCTCCCCTCCACTCGCGCACACTCACTCTGCACCACGGTCACTGCACAATGCTCCTAGGGACTCTCTCAGGTCCAGAAAGCCACTCGCCTCCCTAGGATAGGTACCGGGCAGGGGTGCCATCATGTGTGACCTCCCCAACCCTGCTGCTTGCTGCCACTGGGTGCCGCAGGGGGCAGGGGAGAGAGCTCCCAAGATCTGTGCCCCTCCTTCCCCCTCTCTTCTCCCTCTTCCCTCCCCCGGTGCTCCAGGAGGCTGCCTGCCTCTGATCTCTATAGCCTTAGGCAAAAGCAGCACAAAGGAGAGAGGCACTGCTGTTTTCTTCAGGCAGGGCAGCTCCGAGGCAGGGGCAGGGGAACACCAGCTCCAAAAATTTGTGGAGAGCACAGCCCCGCACAGCCCCCAGCCTTGAATATTCCTGGTGCTTGAGCACCTCAAGACCAGCCCCTGCAGGTGAGTTCCTTCCCCCACCCCTTCCCAGAGCCTGCCCAGCAGCCCCTCCCTCAGACTGTGCTGCATTCGGCTCTCTCTAGGACCCAGCAGCCCTGCTCTTACATGCTCCACTGCTTCCCCTCTGTCTGGGCTCCCAGATGCCCCCAGGCAGAGTGGTACCCTACGTGCTGCCTATTCTGCCTATGGCTAAGGACGGCCCTGCCCAGGACCCCCCCTTCGCATGCCTCATCCGCCTCTCCCCCCTTTCCTCCTGGAACATCACCTCCTGCCCCTCACACTCCCAGGATCTCACCCCACTGCCCCCATTCCCCATGCAGCAGGGCAGCCCATGCCAGGGTGTCGTGTAGGAACCTGCTCTCTGTAGGAACGTTCTACTTAGGGTGCACTGAGCATGCTCAGTAATATCTGCTGAAGCCACTGCCCTTCTCGCTGGCCTTAAATGGCATAAGTTTCTGCTGACGGCTTTTTACACGGGTTAAAAAGGGGCAAAGGAGGAAATCAGAGGAGAAAGTGGCCAGGGTCTGAGCAGGAGGTAGAAATTGACTGGCCCAGGGACGGGGCGGGGGGTGGGGGGGTCAAGCAACTGGAGGCAGGGTCAGGGAGGGGCTGAAGGCAAAATTAGGTATGGGGGCAAAGGAGCTTGGTTATGCTCAGGGAAGAGGCACTACCTGAGGGTGACCAAGTGCAAAACTTGGCACATGCGGGGCACAGGGGGCAGCAGTTACCCCAGTGGATCAAGACACCCATGTTTGCAAAAATAGTGTGAGTGGAGCAGAGGGGCAGTTTTATTCCCTTCCCACAGTACGGTGCATCTCAGCCTGGGCTTCCCAGGGCTGGGTTCTTAGAGGCGCCGGCACCCAAATGCCTCATGACTGCTGCTGCGCTCTGTCTGATCTCACCTACTGAGATGCGGTAGGAGACTTAATTCAGTGAAACCGGGCCCTTTCTACACCCCCACAAGGGGCTGTACACCCCCTCAAATTTATCCAAGGCCCCCTCCCCTCATGGTCAATTAGTTACATGCAGCATTGCCAATATAGTCATTGGTTGGAAATTTGAATTGAAATTGAAACATTAATACACACTATAAAAATATATACAGTTTATGATAAAATACTTGTATCTGAAAAAGTATAATAGGTTTGAAAAGTGTGAACAAAGCCTAGCTTCCTCACACAGCTGTTTTTTTTTTTTCTGACAATGTTGGCACATTCGTTTTGGCAACATTGGCCAATATCATTTAAAATTATGATTTGTAAGTGTAAACCTTCTGCCCCTCTGAGATGGCAGCAACAAGGGCTGAGTTCAGTATCCAGGGGTGCCATTTCAATAACACAATGCAAAACTGGCTCAAGCCCCCACCCAGTGACCTGAGACAATTACATACCCCCCCCCCCAGGCATCTCTAGGAGGCAATACTTCCCCTCTCACAAGCACAGAGTCTGAGTGTAGCAAAACCCTTTTAATAAAGGAGGGAAACAATGTGGTATTACATTGAGGAAATACCACAAACAGGATTCGTAACACAAACCATGAGCAAAAAATCCATCTCCAAGTAATTTTGGCAGTGTCCTTTTCTCCTCAGGGTCTTAAGTCCAAATCACCCCAAAGTCCAACAACCCAAAAGTCTCTGTCCCTGGTCAGTGCTACCCCAGAGTTCAGAAGCTCATTTGCAGAGTTTTACTCCACCAGCCTGAGTGGAAATGGGGGGGGGGCACACAGGGTGTTAAGGGGCACCTTACATGGTCCAAGGCTGACTGCCTCGCCTCTCCGTGGAGTTCTGCTGCAGCCTTCACCTCTGCTCCACCAGCTGCTCCACTTGCTGTTCCGTGGGCTGCTCCAACTGTCCACAAGCTGCTCCACTCCACCAGCCATCCCATGAACTACTCCAACTATCCCTGAAAGCTGTTCCACTCGAACCACCCTGCAACTGCTCTGCTTAACACTTAGCAATATATCTTCAAGGTCCCCCTCTAGTTAACACATCACTCAGTGATCTCAGGTCAATAAGTTTAGCTCTTTTAGTGATTTCAGCTTGTAGTAGGGGAGCCCCAGTGCTGGTACACCATTGGCCTAAAGAGAATTCTGCTCAGCACCCTCTAACTAGATTCCTAATGAAATCAAAATTAGCTCTGCTATTCAACAGTTGAGAAGGTGCAATTGTCATTCCTAGCCCTCAAAAGGCTCCTATATCATCAGGTACATACCCCTGACCCTAACCACCTTCTATTCACTGGAGGGTTGGGTTAGAACCTATGTCCCTTGTCTAGCGAGTGTTACTTAGGTGATGGTGAGACCCTCTGTCATAAAACAGTTTCATAGTCCTTCATTCACATGATCAGGGTAACACCACTTTATTCCTCCTACCCCAATAACAGAGAAATTGGGGATTGCACAGCTTTTAAAGTGACCATTTTGGGCTGCCGTCGACTCATGCTAGGTGGAGTGGGTGTGCCTATGCAAACAAGATCAGCCCCATAAGTTCTTTTCCACACTTGCCATAATTCACCACCAGATGTCAGGCTAAAGCTCATCCTGAGTCTGCTTACATAAGCAAGGTCTGAATGAGTTCTCCACTGACAGCTAATGATGAGCCGGGGTAGGGAAAAGTCTTCAGGACCAGACTGTATTTACATGAACTCACCTACTCTGCTTCAGTATCCATCAGACAGAGCTGTGTTGTCCCAGTGATCAATTTTGGCTGGTGTTGGGAGTTCCTGGCTAATAGCCATTGATGGACATATCCTCCAGGAACTTATCTAGTTCTAGTTTTGGCCTTCGCAACATCCTCTGGCAAAAAGTTCCACAGAGTGACTGTGCGTTGTGTGAGGAAATACTTCCTTTTGTTTGTTTTAAACCTACTGCCTATTTAATGTTATTGGGTTTGGATGACTCCGAGTTCTTGAGTTATATGAGGGAGCTTTTCACTTTCTTCACACCAATCAAGATTTTATAGATGTCTATCACATAACCCATTAGTCGTCTCTTTTCCAAGCTGGAAAGTCCCCCAGGTCTGTCTAATCTCTCCTCATACGGAAGCTGTTCCATACACCTAATCATTTTAGTTGCCCTGCTCTGTATTCTTTCCAACCCCAACATATCTTTTTTGAGATGGGGCGACCGGGACTACATGCAGTATTCAAGATGTAAGTGTACCATGGATTTATATAGTAAAAAGGAAGAAGTTTGGTTTGCCAGACTGATCAGCAAAGCCAATGCTGACAAACTATGTGAAAAAGCTGCAAAACACCCAGCTTCTGGACTGCACCAACATGCCGAAAGCCTTATAAGCCAGTCACTGTTAAACCCAATTTTAGAATACTTAAAGAGGCTGTTAAGAATCCTGGAGACACAACACAGTTTATACAAACAAACATGGATGTCACATCAAACTTTCTATTTAAACAAGAGATACCACACACTACAAACTTGAGGTCAGTGTTAAGTGCATTGTCACTTGTTCATCCTGAAGTGGAACATTGGTTCTGAACAAGACTGGAAAATGCTCACTAGCTTTCTACAAGAAACTGAACTGACTGGCTAGAAGCATGTGGTGCAACAGTGAACTCAGCAGTTGAAAAAGTGAAGAACTCTCTCGCCGCATTTAAAAGATTTCCATACATGGCTGATAAATGCAGTGATGCAAATGGGTGTCAAGTATTAAGTCATTGTGTATGTTATTTTGATATCAGTGGTAGGTTAGTAGATGAATTTCCAGATGTTCAAGTTATAGAAGACACATCGGCTTCATCTGTGACAACCCACATCTTAGAAGAGTTAAATGTTTGTCAGGTGAACCCCAAACAGATGGCTGCTTGTGCATTTGATGGAGCTGCAAACTTCTCTGGAAGACATGGTGGAGTGCAAGCTTTGCTCAGAGAAAAGTGTAACACAAATCTCTCCTATACACTGCAGAGGCCATCTACTCCAACTAGTGCTAGTATGAGCTGCAGAATCTTCAAAAGGGATTCAAAAAGCTACAAATCTAATGTCTTCTTTATACTCTTTTTCAGCAAGAGTCCAAAAAGACTGAATATCTTGGAAAATATAGAAGATACACTGGGACTGAAGTTCAAATTAGTCCAACCTGGGAAAATCCACTGGCTTTCTCATGAGCGATCCTTGGCTGTTGTCTTAAAATTACTGTTAGGATATAGATATTCAGGCCTGTTTGCAAAGGCCTATACTTTAAGAATTTAGTTGTATTCTTATCACTTAGCTAGTTATAGAGATATAAAAGAAAAAATCAAAAATCACTGCCTGTCTGTGTATTGGCCTTCTCTTACTGTGACAGTCTGAGGCCCTGTTTAGTCATATTGAAATCAGGCAATCTGGGCTGTTAGGAAGGTGATCCGATCTATCACCTCCAGAGAAAGGGAAGAGCCTAGAAGATGTAAAAGGAAACTTAGTTTGATTGCATCCTGTCTGGCAAGAACTCACTTATCAATAGACACAGCTGGAAAACCCTTACGTCTGTATAGATGTAGTTGTGAAATCCTCACTTCTGTATTGTTTTGTATGTTTATTTGCATGGTCTCTGTCTGGTTCTGTGATTGCTTCTGTCTGCCGTGTAATTAATTTTGTTGGGTGTAAATCAATTAAGGTGGTGGGATATAATTAGTTAAATAACCATGGTACAGTATGTTAGGATTGGTTAGTTAAATTTCAGTAAAATGATTGGTTAAGGTATAGCTAAGCAGAACTCAAGTTTTACTATATAGTCTGCAATCAATCAGAAACTGAGGAAAAAAATCAAACAGGGACTGGGGATGGGAGTAGGGGAATTGGGATCATATTTTGCTAAAGGGGGAAATGGAAACAGGATGGGAACAAAAACAGGGACCCAGACAAGGCTTTGTGGTGTCAGAGCTGGGAAGGGGAACACTGAGGAAGGAAACTGGAATCATGCCTGCTGGAAGTTCACCCAATAAACATCGAATTGTTTACGCCTTTGGACTTCGGGTATTGTTGCTCTCTGTTCATGCGAGAAGGACCAGGAAGTGAGAGGGTGAAGGAATAAGACCCCTAACAATTACTGTAACCATTATTATTGACTTTGGAAAGTGTCTATAGAGATGGGACAGATTTAAGTGAGGCTGGTGGATTACTTTTGCTACTAAGTTCAGAGAACACAATTACCATTCTTTTTTGTAAGTCTGTTGTTGAAACCTCTTGGTCATTAAACAACGTCATCCAGGCATCTGCTACAACAGTAGTAGATCTTTGTCCAGCAATAGAAGCTACATTTGGATCAATCAGAGCTATCCATTGAAATAGTACTGGAAGAAGCAAAGACTTCAGTCCAGAAGTTGACTAATTAGGCCACTGTAGATGAGCGGACTCACTCCTGCGGTGCCTCCTGCTGGTCTGTTCCAGGAATTAGCTCATTCCAGTTCCAGAGCGCCCTCTGCAGGTGGTGATCTGCCTGTCCTCTGGCCCCCGTGTCCCTCCCTGGACCCTGGTGCCTTTTTACCTGGGGTGCTGCTCCCTGGCAGTAACCCCTTTCTCTTAGGGTCTCCCCTCCTTGGGAAACCCCCACCCTCTATCCCCCACTTCACCTCAGTGTATGGCTACTGCCAGTCATCATCTAGCCCCCAAGCCCTGGGGCAGGCTGCAGTATCAGCCACTCATCACTGGCAAGGAGAGCTTGGACTTGCTGCCTTGGCCTACCCCTGGGCTGCCCCCTGTAACCCCCAGTACCTGTTAGCCCAACACTAGGCCACAGCCTGGGGCTTTCCAGACAGGAGCTCCCCAACCTTTCCCCAGTCCTGCTGCACTCTGGTACCCTGTGTCCAGCAACTAGACCCTTCTCCCTCTACAGCTAGAGAGACTCCTGAGTGCCTCGCACCCAGTCTCTTATATAGGGTCAGCTGTGGTCTGACTGGGGCATGGCCCAGCTGTAGCTACTTCCCAATCTGCCCAGCTTGTTTGCTCCCAGCCACAACCTTCCCCCAGGGTTGTTTCAAGCCCCCCAGGGCAGGAGCGGGGTAACCATCCTGCTACAGGCACGTATATTTACTTCTTAAATGACAAAGACAAGAAGTGTTCGTTAAGCCAACTGAAATATAGAATCATAGATTCATAGAATCTCAGGGTTGGAAGGGACTTCAGGAGGTCATCTAGTCCAACCCCCAGCTCAAAGCAGGACCAATCCCCAGCTAAATCATCCCAGCCAGGGCTTTGTCAAGCTGGGCCTTAAAAACCTCTAAGGAAGGAGATTCCACAACCTCCTTAGCTAACCCATTTCAGTGCTTACAACACTCCAACTAATATAGCCCAGAATGATGTTTGCTTTTTTTGCAATAGTGTTTCTGTTTAATATATTCATTGATGATTTACATAATGGCATACAGAGTACATCTATAAAGTTTGCGGATGAGACCAAACCAGCAGGAGTTGCGAGTGCTTTGGAGGATAGGATGAAAATTCAGAATGATCTGGACAAATTGGAGAAAGTCCAGAGAAGAGCAACAAAAAATGATGAAAGGACTAGAAAACATGACCTGTGAGGGGGGATTGAAAACACTGGGTTTGTTTAGTCTGGAGAAGAGAGGACTGAGAGGGGACATGATAACAGTTTTCAAGTATGTAAAAGGTTGTTACAAGGAGGAGGAAGAATAATTGTTGTTCTTAACCTCTGAGGACAGGACAAGAAGCAATGAGCTTAAATTGCAGCAAAGGAGGTTTAGGTTGGACATTAGGAAAAACTTCCTGTCAGGGTGGTTAAGCACTGGAATAAATTGCCTAGGGAGGTTGTGGAATCTCCCTCATTAGAGATTTTTAAGAGCAGTTTAGACAAACATCTGTCAGGGATGGTCTAGATGGTGCTGGTCCTGCCATGAGTGCAGGGGACTGGACCAGACGACTTCTCGAGGTCCCTTCCAGTCCTGTGATTCTATGAACAGTTACCAGCAGATGTGCTGATGGGAAATTATCTGGATAACTGGCCAGATGGTGCCCAGAGCACCCTGGGCCTTACCAGGGGCCAGAGCCACAGAGCGCCACCCAGCCCTGACCAGGCCACAGACCGTCACGCTTGGGGCTAGCGAGCTATCAGCTCCGGCTTGGGGGAATTGTGCTTCCTGGGGCAGAACTGGATGGGGCTGAGGCTGAGACTATGGTGTGGGGAAACTGAGGCACAGACAAGCAGTGTTGTGACTCCAGTCCCCATCAGCAAGGAGGTGAGGGATGGTTCACACTCCCTGCCCCAGCAGTGGAATCTCAGATGGAGCTGCAGAAGGACCCCTCCTCAGAGACACTGAGGGTCCTGTCTGGTTGCAGCGTGGCACGTGCACCCCCTCCCCACCCCCACTTAAGGAGGATGGCAGGGAAGGATTCCTGTACCAGGAGTGGGGTCCCACCTGAGGCAGTCAACTCTTGGGGGGGTCAGGAAGCAGCTGGAGGTCTCCCAGAGGTACCGCTGCGGGCCACTGTGCCTGGCCCATGACCATTCTCTCTCTCCAGGGGATCCAAGCAAAGGCTGCTGCCAAACTTCCACTGGTCTGGAGACTTTGACTCTGTCCAGAAGCTCTGTAGGTCCTGCGACCCCTGCCAGAGGATAGAGATGGCCCGGGACAAGGGGAATGCAGCCCTGTGAGCCCTCACCCATGCCCAACAGAAAGGCACATTTTCAAAAGGTGGCTATGGAAATAGTGGGGCCCCTCAGCAAGGCAACCCGGGCAGGAAAGAAATGCGTTCTGGGGGTGGCAGATTTCATCGCCAAGTACCCCGAGGCGGTGGCTCTGTCATCCAGCGAGGCTGAGACTCTGTGGCAGACACGCTGCTGACCATTCTCAGGAGACTCGGGTTCTCACGATGTACCTAGGGGGCTTTTTACTTGTCAGCCCTGCTCCAGTGCTTGTGGGAGAAGTGTGAGATCCGGCACACCTGGATATCATCCTATGTCTAATGAGTCAGCTAACACACTACCCTTCCCCCACCCTTCACCCCGATCTCACCCTCTGTCCTCCCTCCTCCAAAATCTCCCTCCCTCCCTATGGATCTCACCCCCTCCCCCTGGGACATCATCCTCCAGTGCCTCCCTCTTCTGGGATCTCACTGTCCCCTTCTACTCCTGTGTGCACTGCAGCTTGGTGTCACTTTCAATTTCTCACTTGAGGAGTGACTCCTCCCCCTTTTCCTTCTCCATGTCTTCCCCTTGCACCCCCTTATTCACAGGCTCCTGAGCGATTCCGACCCCTGGAGTGCATCGCGCAGAGCGCTGGGACTGACCTGGGGCTCCACGAACCACTGGCTCATCTTCCTGGCCTGCTCTGGGCAGTTTGGATCGCCCAGGGTGTACGCCGACCAGCGCGGGATCCGCTGGGGCCTGTCATAGAGGGTCGCAAAGTGGTACAGATTGCTGTACCTCTGGCAGATCTTGGTCGTGTTGGCTGTGGCAAAGCCACATGGCTCAGCATCTTGGTAGAAATACTTGTAGCAGCCACTGAACGACCCCACTTCAGCCAGCACCAGCCCCACCCACAGCAAGATGCAGCCCAGGGGCATCAGCCAGTCCATGGTGCGGTGAGACATCAGTGCTGAGTGCTGGGCACCTGCAATCTGTCAGACCCCAGCTAGGTCCCCTCCTATTTATAGGATCTTGGGAGCTGCACCTGATTCTAGTTCATTGCAGACCTCCTGCTAGGGGCTGTACAAGTAAACACAGTCAGCACCCGCCCAGGCCTGCATCATCTGTTCACAGATCAAGGTGAAATCTGAATCATGCCAATTTTTGGAGCCAACATTAACATGCACCCAGGGGATGTTGGTCTCTGTCCTCCCGCCCAGGTTATTGCTGGTGAGACTTGTGCAAGAAGGGTAGAAATGGATCATGGGACAAGCCTTGCTCATTGTGGGGAGACAAATCAAATAGTTTTAAGCAACAGGATATGTCCGAGAGAGGAGCAGAGTGGTGCAGTGGCCGAAGAAGAGTTCCTTAGACACGGGATGTCACGGATCCACAGGATCGGGGCTACCCCCAGCTTTAAAACAGTCCCTTGGAGGAGCCCCATGTCAGTGGGCCAGATCCCAAGGAGTCCCACTCGTCCTTCAGGGTGGGTGATGAGGTCTCACCGCCTCCTGGCCTGAGCCTTTGGGCTCCAGCCCTCCAGCTTCACACTGTGAGATCTGCCTGGCAAATCCACTGGAAGGAGGAGCCATGCCGGACAAGGGGTCCCGCAGAGCATCCAGGTCTTCAGGTGGAAGAAAACAGCTACTGCTGTTGCTCACTGCAAAAGAGGAAGTGGTCTCATTGAAGTGAATGGAAGACCCCTAGAAATGATTGAGCCTAGAACCCTGCAGTATAAACTGCTTGAACCTGTTCTGGGCAAGGAATGCTTTGCTGGTGTTGACATCTGAATCCGTGTTAATGGCGGTGGCCATGTAGCACAAATCTACGCAATTCATCAAGCTATTTCCAAAGCATTGGTGGCTTATTATCAGAAGTATGTTGACGAAGCTTCAAAGAAGGAAATCAAGGACATCTACTGGTTGCAGATCCTTGTCGTTGCAAGTCCAAGAATTTGGTGGAACTGGTGCTCGTGCATGCTACCAGAAGTCTTACCGTTAAAATTGTTCTTTACCCTTGTATCTTGCAATAAATATGAGGAAAAGTTTAAAAAAAAAAGTCCATCTGAGCCCGACTGAGCTCCTCGGCAGAGACCTGCCAGCCCAACAGGGCCCAGTGCACCTCAGCCAGCATGTGCAGTGACACCCGGCAGCCCTTTCCCAACACAGCGAGGTTTATTGGTCACTTGGGACCCAGCACCGGGAAGCCCTAAGATTAACAGAGAGAAGCTGTGCTTAAGGTTAAGCCAGAGCAGATCCTGACCAACACCATGCCTCCCTGGAACTATCTCAGCTCTCACTGTCTGTCCTGGTGTCTTTGTTTGTCAGTCCCAGGTGAGAGCTCTGCGTGTCTGTGAGCTCAGCACTTAGACCCTCTGCCTGGAACTTTTCCCCTTCGTCCTCCTGCTAGGGGTCTTTGCTGGGCTTCCCTGCACAGAGTTGGAGGGGGGGGTCTCCTCCCTCCTGGTCCTTGGGTGCTAGGTGTGAGCCTCCAGGCCAGTGGGAATTCCTTTGTCTCTCCGGCTCCTCCGTTCACATGTGTGCAGGCTGTCTGCATGTTAACAGCTCTGCTCTCCAACCAGGTGGCTGTGTGTGTCACACTTCTTCTCCCTTCCCTGCACACTCAGTGTATAGCCGTGCAAAGCCCACAGATACACACAGGAACCCGAAAAATATGAGCAGTATTCTCACATTTGTCACATGCTGGGACTTGGGGCTTCAGCCCCATGATGGGGTGGTGGGGTAGGGGCTTCTGCTCTGTGGGGTCATCACATGGGGCACGCCTGCCAGGGCTTGGGGCTGAAGTTCCTCTCCCACTGAAGCCACGAGCCCCAACAGTTGCCTCCCATGAGGCTGAAGCCTCAATACCCCAATCTCTGCTGAGCAGAAACCCCTGCCCCCACCCCTGCCGCAGGCCAGAAGCCCTGAGCTTCCCCCCAAACAGTCTGGTAGGCAGAGAATGGGAGAATGGGGGGGACTTTAACTATAAAAGAGTCACACGTGGCTCACAAGCTGTCCCGTCCCCCCGCTTCCATAGATCAAAGTGACTGTTAACTGTATAAAAGTGTATTTGGTGTTTAAACTTCAAGAAAACCAGTGGGGTGCTGCGTGCATTGTTTTCATTGATCTGCACCCATTATAACCCAGTAGCGAATATTTACATTGTGTTACCCTGGTAACTAAATGACCCACCAAAGATACAAATGAAGAACATGAACAGAAAAGTGTTAATTTCAAAGCAAGTGGCCACTGTGTGTGACGCCTGGAGGTCAAATACTCAAAATCCATTCCTTACTCTCTGTCAAGGAAAAGTCCCCGTGTGGAGTGACACTGTCGGCTTGTTCCCTCTCAGAAGAAACTAGAAGTGCGGATTTAAGGCAGGATCTTGGCTCTCCAGACTGTTTGGACTCTCACAGAGAACGGTACCAGATGCAAAGCAGAGATCACCAGGGGCAGTCTGGGGACCTTGAAAAGACTGTTGGGAAAGTGACAGTTTATTCCATCACTGCCATCGTCTGGAATTACAACCCGTGACTCACCTGTACATATATTTTACCTGCTTTAACCTCTCAAGAACTTTCATTTCCTTTCTTAGCTAAAAAACCTTTCGTTAGCTTGCTAGAGAATTGGCTGCCAACGTTGTCTTTGGTGTCAGGTTTGGGTACCCATTGATCTGGGATAAGTGACCAGTCTCTTGAGACAGGGCCAACTGGATGTAATATTTGATATAAGTGACTTTTTTGTCTGAGTGGCAAGATATACAGGAGAGTCTAAGGGGACTGTCTGTGACTCCCTGGTCAGACTGGTACTGTGACTCAGGAGTTCATGTTTGTCACTGGCTTGGTGAAATCTATAGAACCCCCCACCAGTTTGGGGTGTCTGCCTTGTTTTCTGACAGTGCCTTGAAGTTGGCACTCATGGCTGTGAGCCACTTCAGACAGCGTGACAACCCCCCAAAACCTTGGGTTTGAAACTGGGCTGGGGTCCTGTCACTACCTCTTCCCCTCATCTGCCAAGGCGTGCAAAGGGCCACGAACCACCTTCCTCCATGTGTCAGTCAGCTTGCCTGAAGCCTGGGGGGCTCTTTCCCCTTGGTTGGGGGAGGGATTGACCTTATGAGTATTTGGGAGGGTCAGTGTAGGTTTGTCCCCCTGCAAGAATTGTCTTAACCCAGTCGTATCTCTGGGGCTCTGGCAAAGGGGCTGGCAATGTGGGTGATCCATGGGGAAAACATGGTGGGTGCTGACCACCCATTGGTAGCCAGCCCCTCCCTCCTCCCAGCACCTCTCTCCTATGGGTGAACCCACTGCTCAACTTCTCCCCCTCCCCTCCAGCACCTCCAGCCTACTGTGATCATATTGGCAGCTCATAGTCATCCTGTGATCAACCAATACTCCGAGGTCCTTCTCCTCCTCTGTTACTTCCAACTGATGCCTCCTCAGCTTATAACAATAGTTCTTGTTATTAATCCCTAAATGCATGACCTTGCACTTTTCACTATTAAATTTCATCCTATTACTATTACTCCAGTTTACAAGGTCATCCAGATCTTCCTGTATGGTATCCCGGTCCTTCTCTGTGTTAGCAATACCCCCCAGCTTTGTGTCATCCGCAAACTTTATTAGCACATTCCCGCTCTTTGTGCCAAGGTCAGTAATAAAAAGGTTAAATAAGATTGGTCCCAAAACTGATCCTTGAGGAACTCCACTAGTAACCTCCTTCCAGCCTGACAGTTCACCCTTCAGTACGACCCGTTGGAGTCTCCCCTTTAACCAGTTCCTTATCCACCTTATAATTTTCATATTGATCCCCATCTTTTCCAATTTAACTAATAATTCCCCATATGGAACTTTGTCAAATGCCTTACTGAAATAGAAGTAAATTAGATCTACTGCATTTCCTTTGTCTAAATAATCTGTCACCTTCTCAAAGAAGGAGATCAGGTTGGTTTGGCACGATCTACCTTTTGTAAAACCATGTTGTAATTTGTCCCAATTACCATTGACCTCAATGTCCTTAACTACTTTCTCCTTCAAAATTTTTTCCAAGACCTTACATACTACAGATGTCAAACTAACAGGCCTATAGTTACTCCGATCACTTTTTTTCCCTTTCTTAAAAATAGGAACTATGTTAGCAATTCTCCAGTCGTATGGTACAACCCCTGAGTTTACCAATTCATTAAAAATTCTTGCTAATGGGCTTGCAATTTCATGTGCCAGTTCCTTTAATATTCTTGGACGATTATCTGGGTCCCTCGATTTCATCCCATTAAGCTGTTCGAGTTTGGCTTCTACCTCAGATGTGGTAATATCTACCATTCCCATTTGTCATCCTTCCATCATCCCCAAGCTCCTCATTAGCCTCATTAAAGATTGAGACAAAGCATTTGTTTAGATATTGGGCCATGCCTAGATTATCCTTAACCTCCATTCCATCCTCAGTGTTTAAGAGTCCCACTTCTTATTTCTTTGTTTTCTTCTTATTTATATGGCCATGGAACCTTTTACTATTGGTTTTAATTCCCTTTGCAAAGTCCAACTCTACATGGCTTTTGGCCTTTCTCACTTTATCCCTACATGTTCTGACCTCAGTAAGGTAGCTTTTCTTGCTAACCCCTCCCATCTTCCACTCCTTGTAGGCTTTTTGCTTTTTCTTAATCACTTCTCTGAGATGCTTGCTCATCCAGCTTGGTCTACAACTCCTGCCTATGAATTTTCTCCCTTATATAGTTATAGTCTTGGCCTTCACAACATCCTCTGGCAAGGAGTTCCACAGTTTGACCGTGCATTGCGTGAAGAAATACTTAATGTTGTTTGTGTGAAACCTGCTGCCTATTAAACCCTGCTGGGTAGTTTGGAGTGAATACCCCAGTTCGGAAATGGTTGTAAATACAAGTGTGGGCTCTGCATTTAACTACATGATGGTGTCTGTGAAAAATCCAGTGGTGAGTGAGGTGGAGTCTTTGGAAACAAATCTGTTCTTTTCCAGTAAATGGAGAGGAAAGTTGGCTAAAGGAGCTCTTAGTGAGGTGCGAGATTAGGTGAGACTAAATATGGATGTTATCGTTTGTTGTGTTGAAACTGATTTGGCAAAAGCTTTCGTCCATTTGCTAATAAACCTACTTGTTTGAAGCAGGCTGCTTAACACTATCTCACTGACTCCTGAATCACTACTCACTGACTCCTGCTGGGAAGAGATGTGCAGGGGTATGCGGGGGCGCTGGGTAATCAGCACTCGCAAGCTGACCCCTTGTATGTTCCTGGGTTGAACAGCAATTTCAGACTGTTACTCTCATATAGCTTTGGAGGGACTCAACAGGCTGGGCTAAACAGCACTTTTTAACATGCCACCGTCATATACCAGGCTCAGCACATTCTTATTCCCACTTTCATGCCTCTCTATGATCTAACCCCACAGGATTTTTGGGTGCTGCAGGGATCTTTAGCTTAGGTACAAAGTGTGTTGCTGCAGAATGAATGGGGAAGTCAAACACACCCACGGGACGGGGTTGGTGGGGGGAGGAAGAGAGAGGCAACCAGTTTAACCATGAAAGTTATTTATCTCCAGGTAGTAACTGTACCAGGGGAGCCAAACAAACAAAACTGTTACAATATTAAATCTAACTTAAATTTGATTACAAAAGTCAGGGCTAGCAAATCATAACCAATCACGTAAGGCAGGGTCAGGAGGCTACACCCAGAGAGCAAGAGAGAGCTGGATCTCACCACTTCGTGAAGCTTGAGCCGATCAGGTGGTGTTGTCAGCTAAGAGTCCAGAGGGCTGGAGACAGGCACAGCTCCCAGCACAGTTATTCAGGAAAAGACGAATTCCCCATGGAACTGATGCAGAGTTTGTATCCAGGCATGAGAACACCTACTTGAGTGTGAATAGGAGTTTTCATAGGAAAAAAACAATGGTTCAAGGGAGAAGACTAGATTTGTTTATGGGTAACCTGATGACTCAAAGGAGTATCCCAAAGTTGTTTTGTTCAGGCTAGATGATAGGAACTGATCATTTCTGGCAATGGGCAGTGTTGCTTCCAGGGAGCTCATAATGCAATTTAGGCAGCTTCAGTATTTTGGATATCAACAGAGGATTTATTACTAGCATTGGCCTGATAATTACTGGGTTGGGTGCATGCAGGTGTGGGTTCATGAACTTCTGGAGCAGAGATTTCCCATCACACAATGTTTCCCCGCTTTTCGGGTCCTGGAGTTCAGTGTGGTTCTTGCCTTGGAGTTTCTGTTTTCCATTCTGTATGCCAATGGGGTTGCCTCCCTGTCCCAGCTTTGATGCAAGTGAAGCTAGGGGAGTCTCCTCAATCCTATCACCCTTGTCGGAGGGTCTTAGGTGTGTCTCCCACCACCTTTTCATTGCTTTTTGTAAGTCTTTCTTTTGATCAAGTAGAGGCTGGGGAGGGCAGGTCCTTCTTGAGTCAGACTGGCTGGATACAATGCCCTGGTTCCCCAAGAACACAGAGCTGGTAGATAACACACCCCAGCACCTCCAGTTTCAGCACCTCCAGAGACACGGGAGTGACTGATGTGTCAATATGTGGTTGACATAGATTTACAGATTTCAAGGCCAAAAGGGACAGTCTGACCTTGTGTACAACACATGCCAGAGACCCGCCCCAAAAGAAATCCTAGGGCAGATCTTTTAGAAAAACATCCCCTCGTGACTTAAAAACTGTCAGTGATGGAGAATCCACCATGACCCTGATTGTTTAAGTTGTTCAGATATATAATTATTCTCACTGTTAAAATGTTATGTCTTATTTGCAGTCTGAGTTTGTCTAGCATCAACTGTCAGCCTTTGGATCGTGTTTCACCTTTCTCTGTTAAATTGAAGAGTCCATTATTAAACATTTGTTCCTGCTGTAGACACTTATAGACCATAATCAAGTCACTCCTGAACCTTCTCTTGGAATGAGCTCCTTGAGTCTGTCGCTATAAGGCAGGTTTTCTAACCCTTCAGTCATTCTCTCATGGCTCTTCTCTCAACCCTTGCTAGTTTATCAATCTCCATCTCGAACCATGAGCACCAGCCATGGATCCAGGATTCCAGCAGCAGTCGCACCAGTGCCAAATACAGAGATAAAATAACCTCTCTCCTCCGACTCGCCCCATGCCAAGCTGGGGAAGGGGACAAGGTCTGACGCTGGAGGAGGTCACTCAGAGAGACCAGGGAGGAGATAGCACAGCAATCAGCCCAGTGACTATGAATAAAAGCCAAGGTCTGCTCCAACCAAAACACAAGTTGAAAGCTCTGAAGTTGATTTAAATCTTACCACTTTAATGAGGGCTCCTACAGTAATTTTGTCATGCTCTTTTTCTTTCTAATGGCTTTTAAATAGTGATGATTTGAAAGCATAGTGCTTGAAAATAACAGCATTATATATTTTAACTTGATTAGAATTGGGTGAGTAATTGCTTTTGGGGTTCAGTGGCTGTTCCAAAAAAAAATCAAAAGAAAAAAAATTAGTCCAGGTAAAAAAAAATCCACATTTTTTCAGACTTTTTGGTGAACCAAAGAAGTTTCTTCAGAGTGTTCCAAAGCAGGGATTCGAATCTCGGCTTGTCTACCCCATGCAGCTTGTCGCTAAAAGTCAATGTGTGTGAACGCTCTGTGTCAGCACTTTGTCAGCACTTTTGCCAACAAAATACTTCCAGCTTGCCAGGGTAGACAAGGCCTCAGGCTCCCGTATCTTCGGCCTGGTCTACACTACGTGTTTAAACCGAATTTAGCAGCGTTAAACCGAATTAACCCTGCAACCATCCACACAACGAAACATTTTATATTGCTATAAAGGGCTCTTATAACCGATTTCTGTACTCCTCCCCGACGAGGGGAGTAGCACTGAAATCGGTATTGCCATGTCGGATTAGGGTTAGTGTGGCCGCAATTTGACGGTATTGGCCTCCGGGCGGTATCCCACAGTGCACCATTGTGACAGCTCTGGAAAGCAATCTGAACTCGGATGCACAGGCCACGTAGACAGGAAAAGCCCCGTGAACTTTTGAATTCCATTTCATGTTTGCCCAGCATGGAGCTCTGATCAGCACAGGTGGCGATGCAGTCCCAATCCAAAAAGAGCTCCAGCA
>NC_133778.1:9414623-9442712 GCF_003597395.2 Chelonoidis abingdonii
CCCCAGTGACAAAAGGCTAAACGGGCTCCATGGTTGCCATGCTATGGCGTCTGCCAGGCCAATCCAGGGAAAAAGGGCGCGAAATGATTGTCTGCTGCTGCTTTCACGGAGAAAGGATTGAGTGATGACATTTACCCAGAATCACCCGCCACACTGTTTTTGCATTGGGATCTCAACCCAGAATTCCAATGGGCAGGGGAGACTGCAGGAACTATGGGATAGCTAAGGGTAGCTACCCACAGTGCAACGCTCTGAAAGTCGACATTAGCCTCGGTGCATGGATGCACACTGCTGAATTAATGGGTTTAGTGCGGCCACGTGCACTCGAGTTTATACAAAATCGGTTTCTGTCAAATCAGAAGAATCCCATAGTGTAGACATACCCTAAGGGAAGAGCATTCACCCTTAGGCTAAAGGTCACAAAGAGAGTGTGAAACGCCACCAGCCCCACCTCCAACTCCATCTGCTCCTCCTTTTGCAATTTTGTCACTGGTCAAAATCATTCCTGTGAAATTTACAGATTGTTTCCAGTTGACTAAAGCTGCATTTTTTCAGTGACTAAACTATTTGTCTGGGGAGGGGAAGCACCCTGCTCTGACTGTGATACTATTGTGTGCAGGACAGGGATGCAATGCAGTTACCTCTCAACAGGAGGAAATTCATCAGGAATTGTCCTGGCTGTTAATAAGGCAACACAGGCCTTGGATTTTTGTTTCTTGCCCATGATCTGTTCATGACTTTTGCTAAAAATACCTGTGACTAAATCCTAGCCTTACCCAGGAATCAGTGCAAACACTTCTAAGCGCCAGAGCTAGAGGGCCGAGCTCTGTTGTGGTCCCCAACATTTTCATTGCAAAAGGCTTTTCTGGTGATTCCTCTGTGGGGCTGGGCTGCTTCTGACCTGTGCAGGGGCAGATGTGTGCAGGGGTCATGTACAATCCCGAAGGAGGCCTGGAGTTTGGGGGCAGAGGAGACACTGCCGTGAGGGGAGATGGGCCGGGCTGAGGCTTTGACATTCCTTCAAATGGCTTTTCATGTTTTTTGATTTTCCTCAGCTCCGGCTGGGTCCTGCCCATTGACACCCAGAATTGATCAGCTGCGATGTTCAAAGCTGTTCTGTTACCGACAGCCAGAGAAATGCCATTGAGTGGAGCCTCGGATGGACAACATTTTCAGGGGTAAAGGGTGAATTGCAGCTTCCTGCTTATCATGCAAGGGAGCCCTGTCTGTGCTCACTGCGGGGAAATTGGTCTCAAATCACCTGCTGTTCTTGGCTGCCTGACCAAGCTGGAAAGCAGCACACTGCTGCCCGTGGCCCTCCCCTCCCACCACCTCTGTCTACCTGAGGAGCAGTGCTGCCTTTGTCCTCCCCACTCACCAGCCCAGATGCAGACCACCCCTGGACCGTCCCGGGGGCTGCAGGCTCAGCACTGCATTGACACCCATGTGGCCAGGCACTCAGAAACCCACCAGTGTCAGTGGGGCCATCAGCCCTCCAGCCACTGCCTGATCTGCAGAGCCAGTGTGAACAGCTGCAGAAGGGCCCCCTCTGGGTATGTCTACACTGCATTGTGAAGCTGGATTTCTGGGACCCAGGCTTGTGGAGTCGGTTTTTCCAAGCTGGATGTCAGAGTCCACACTGCAAGCCTGGATTTAGAATGGCTGGTGCCAGATCAAAGTCATGTGAACACGTCCATACTGTTTGGGGGGAGGGATAGCTCGGTGGTTTGAACATTGGCCTGCTAAACGCAGGGTTGTGAGCTAAATCCTTGAGGGATCCACTTAGAGATCTGGGGCAAAATCAGTACTTGGTCCTGTTAGTGAAGGCAGAGGCTGGACTCAGTGACCTTTCAGGGTCCCTTCCAATTCTAGGAGCGAGAGGTACATCTCCATATATTAGCATATTAACCAGCCAGAGCTTCTGGCTTGGGTCTGTGGTGAGAGCTGTGTCCACGCTGCAAAATGACAGGGCTTGGACCCAAGTCACAGCAGATTACAGGCTCTGACACACACTCCTGCAGGGTCCTAACACCCAGATCCCAAGTGCTTGCTGACCTGAGTCAGAACGGGGGTGTGTGTGTGTGTGTGTGTGTGTGTGTGTGTGTGTGTGTGTGTGTGTGTGTGTGTGTGTGTGTGCGCGTGTGTGTGGATAGAAGGGGACTTGGCATCAAACCAGAGTCAGAGCGCAGGCTTGGTGTGCAGTGTAGACACACCCAGCAGGAAGAGATACCACACTGGCTTAGCTTCCAGCATCCCACAACAGCAAAGGATGATCAGTCAGTTTCACATAGGGCCCAAACCCATCAGTGGTGTAACTTGGATTTAGCTCCATTGCCTCCAGCAAAGCTAAAAGCATAAGCCTATGTGTGCCTCAGTTTCCCCTATATTTATGGCAGCCAGGGATCTGGGCTGGAATAGCTGCCCACCCAACAGAAGAACTGGTTTTATTGCAGCTGCAGAAATAGTCCCCTGCCCCAGAGAACACAGACATTGCTGGCCAGAAAATCAATCCTTGTGTTGTTTGATTAAACAGAGACTGTGAATGGCTTGCCAACTACAAAACCAGTTTCTCCTCCCTTGGTTTTCACACCTTAACTGCTAGAACAGGGTCTCATCCTCCCTGATTGAACTAACCTTGTTATCTCTAGCTTGCCTGCTTATATACACCTGCCCCTGGAAATTTCCACTACATGCATCTGACGAAGTGGGTATTCACCCACGAAGGCTCACACTCCAAAATGTCTGTTAGTCTATAAGGTGCTACAGGATTCTTTGCTGCTTTTACAGATCCAGACTAACACGGCTACCCCTCTGATACAGTGCACTTGGCTTTGTAGAGGCCGGAATTCCCCGAAGTGGGGTGGTTTACAACCAGGAGAACTGGCACAAGCTGGAGTTGCACGTACAGAGTATTTCCCAAAGAAAACATGACCTGCTGCATCTGCCATGAATCGACTGCCCAGAGAAATGAACCCAACGTGGAGATTTCAAAGAAGCTCAGCTGGATCTTGCAGTGCCTGAGGGGACCACAGCCTCCCTCTGATGGCACCCAGCAAAGCCTCTCTTAAAGGGGACCCTTCGCAGCCTCTCTCCAATGGCAGACTTGAAACCAGCCCACGCAGCCTCTCACGGGCCCAGCAATAGATTGGCGCAGACCAGCGCTCACTAGGATAGCGGTTTGTCCTGGCTGGACATGGCACCTGCATCACCCCTTGAGCCAGTCCCATGGCTGGACACACTGGGGAAAAGAGTGACCCACGGCACCAGCAGGGCTGTAATAGCCCATTGAAGCCTCAGGTCTGGTAGACAGGTAGGCCAGATGGGACCCTGATCTCGGTTGCCGCATATCTGTGCAGCGCCTGGCACCACGGGACCCTCATCTTGGTCGCCACATGTCTGTGCAGCACCAGCCTGACGGGGCCTGATCTCAGTCCCTGCGTGTCTGTGCAGCACCCAGCGCCATTGGGCCCTGATCTCAGTCACTAATAATTAATTATTAACTTGTAGGGCTGTCAATTAACCACAGTAAACACCCGCGATGAACTGAAAACAAAAATTAACATTATTTTTAATGCATTAGTTGCATACTTGTGGGTGGGGAGGGAGGCATCGGTGGCAGGGGGACTGAAGCCCCAGCCCACAGCTCTGTGGGCTTTGGAGGGCTGGAGCCCCATGCCCCGAGAGCAGCTGAAGCCACAAGCCTCACAACCCAAAGGGGCTGGAGCCCATGCCCTGAGGGTCGCTGAAGCCCTGAGCCCCCATCCCTGAGCCTATATTAGAAAATAGAGACCCCACCAAATATTTCAATAAAGCATATATTCTGATATTGGTTAACAGTATGATTAAAACTGCAATTAATTTTGAAATCACCTGACAGTCCTGTTTGCTAGTGAGTGAGACTCATAAACCTTCATCAAACCCCTTGACTGTGGCTTATTCCATTTTTCTCTTCCAAGGACACAGAGGTGCCCCAGTACCATGCAGCAAATTACGTCGAGGACTGGGACCTTTCTCTGCAGCAGCTTGCTTTTTAAACGATATTATACCATGGATTTCTGCTGAAACTGGTTCCCATTTTAGCAGGGAGGGGAGCATAGCTTGCAGCTGTGAGCAGTGGGTGCCAGTCACAGTTCCAGAGTGAACTTTTGTTCAGAGTGGAGTTTTGCACCTGTAACTTACCCCTGGGTTGGATCCGGCAGCGGGGACTGAATTTGGGACTGTGCTAGCTGAGAGAGGAGCTGTAGACACCGATAGCACCTATGCCTCTCCCAGCCACTAGAGAGTGATAGGTCACTCCTGGATACCACGGGCTTGGATGTAGCCCTCCCTCCTCCCAGAGCCTCCCGCCTGCTGCCATCAGCTGTTTTGTTTTGCGATGTGCAGGAGGTTCAAAGGGGGGGAGCGAGGACATGGCTCACTCAGGGGAGGGGGCAAGAAGAGGCAGTGGTGACTTGGGGAAAAGGGTGGAGTTTGGGGGGGAGCCTGAGACAGAGCCAGGGGTCCAGCACCCCGACTGGCACCGGTGTCTCCTTGAATAAAGGAGACAACGACTAGCTGGTGTGGAAATTTTTAATAAAAATGTGTCTGACACCATCTAATACTGAGTGAAAATGGGAAAGAAAATACACCAGTGAAAACACTGGTCTACAATTTTTGAGAACTCGTCTGCTTCAGAGATAAAATGCGGTATTTATGATGTATTTTGATGTGCTGAATTCAAATATGACAATTAAAACAACTGATTGGCTACTGTTTCTAAGATATTTAAGTTTTTACATTTTATGTCTATGTATATTGTGTAGATAGTAGAGTTTTAATTATAAATTGTAAACCTAGGTCTTTTCATGTGTTTATGGTTGCTTTACATGATAATATTTCACCTGTCCTGTTTATGTAACACTTTAAAAATCAGCAAAAGGGTTATATAAATAAAATTTATTATGAAACAAAAGGCAAAAAACTATTATGTACATAGTTTAGTCCTATTCAGTGTCTACTCGGCGCTTCTTGGCTTGTCTCTTGTATTCATTAAATGGAGCATCTCTTGTCACTGTCCAGCAATAGTCTGCAAGCATTGATGGGCTCCATTTGCCCTGATAGCGTTTCTCCATTGTTGCAATGTCCTGGTGAAATCGCTCGCCGTGCTCGTCGCTCACTGCTCCGCAGTTCGGTGGAAAAAAATCTAGATGAGAGTGCAAAAAATGTATCTTTAGTGACATGTTGCAACCAAGGCTTTTGTATGCCTTGAGGAGGTTTTCCACCAACAACCTGTAGTTGTCTGCCTTGTTGTTTCCGAGAAAATTTATTGCCACTAACTGGAAGGCTTTCCATGCCGTCTTTTCCTTGCCACGCAGTGCATGGTCAAATGCATCATCTCGAAGAAGTTCACGAATCTGAGGACCAACAAAGACACCTTCCTTTATCTTAGCTTCACTTAACCTTGGAAATTTTCCACGGAGGTACTTGAAAGCTGCTTGTGTTTTGTCAATGGCCTTGACAAAGTTCTTCATCAGACCCAGCTTGATGTGTAAGGGTGGTAACAAAATCTTCCTTGATTCAACAAGTGGTGGATGCTGAACACTTTTCCTCCCAGGCTCCAATGACTGTGGGAGTGGCCAATCTTTCTTGATGTAGTGGGAATCTCTTGCACGACTATCCCATTCGCAGAGAAAACAGCAGTACTTTGTGTATCCAGTCTGCAGACCAAGCAAGAGAGCAACAACCTTCAAATCGCCACAAAGCTGCCACTGATGTTGGTCATAGTTTATGCACCTCAAAAGTTGTTTCATGTTGTCATAGGTTTCCTTCATATGGACTGCATGACCAACTGGAATTGATGGCAAAACATTGCCATTATGCAGCAAAACAGCTTTAAGACTCATCTTCGATGAATCAATGAACAGTCTCCACTCATCTGGATCGTGAACGATGTTGAGGGCTGCCATCACACTATCGATGTTGTTGCAGGCTACAAGATCACCTTCCATGAAGAAGAATGGGACAAGATCCTTTTGACGATCACGGAACATGGAAACCCTAACATCACCTGCCAGGAGATTCCACTGCTGTAGTCTGGAGCCCAACAGCTAGACTAGAGCCAATCAAGAATTTTAAGCATCATTTTCGTTCTCAGTGACCCAGAATTAGTAAAGTTTGACTACATTTATTTCAGAAGCATTTTGGCTGTAGAGCAGTGAAATCGAGGCTTCCAACAGGAGGTAGAGAATAAGTCCTTTCCCCTTGAACGTAATGGTGAGGCCATGTGTCTTCTTTGCCAGACGTGCGTGTCTCAGTTCAAACCTTCAGACTTGCAGCATCATTTTGCTTCTAGCCATGCACATGTGGATCAAGAATTCCCACCAGGATCTGAACTCTGCACTTTGCAACTGAAAACTTTGAAAAAACAAACAGATGTAGAAGCCCAGTTCTGTGTGAATTCCGTCTGTCTGTCTCCTGTTCGGCACCGTTTCCCATCAGCCTTTCCTGTAATAGGTCACTGTGATGTTTTATGATCTTTTCCTCACTTTTCACTGCGGAGCTCATGGTTAGGGTAGGTTTGGAGGCCCAGTTACCACAACATAATGCAGTGTCACTCCCCCAGCAGAACAAGCATCTAGTGGGACAAGCGCAGGGTCTGACTGATCATCCTCTCTGGGGATGGCTAGGAATTCCCCTCCCCCCGAAGTGAGACTGGCAGTGACCTTGGGGGCCTTTTCTCTTCCTTGGCTGCAAGGGTTGAGGGTCACTTGTCAGGATTATCTGGGCATCTCTCATTTAACCAGTTCCCTGCCGTTGCAGTGAACTCAGGCACTGATGTATCTCAGTTCCCCCTAGCCAATCCCCATGCCATGTGAGTTGAGTCTTCTGTGACCTATGACACTGATTGTTGGGTGCAGTGTGTGGGTGCTGGGGGGAGGCCTATTGGGGGTGAGACTAGATGAGCTGGTGGGTCCTTCTGGCGTTAAATTCTATGACTCTGACGGTGTGCTTTGCTGAGCTAGGGGCCAATAATCATTGCAATTCAGCGACAGTTGGATGCCCAGCTGCCTCAGGCTGTGTTGATGATCCCAGCCCATGGTTAAAATGACCTTTCGCATCACATTTGTCCTGCTTTGAACAATTCCAAAATCCAAGGTCAGCACGGCATCACCTTCCATTCTAGGGAGTTCTTCATCCATTATCACAGCAATCCCTGAGGTAACAATGTCCCTCCCCAGTTATGGAACTGGCAGGCAAAATGACATCCCTCCCCGTATCGTCTCCAGCTCCACTCCGTGCTTGTTACCATCCTATCTTTATAGAACATGTTTCTTATCTGCCCTCCTCCTGGGATCAAACATTCACTTGTGATTAGAGACGGCCACTAACCCATTTCAGGATAACAACACCCCACCGGTTCCACCCACTGTCCTGATGGAGGTTCAGATGATGCCCCCGTGACTGGCTTTCCATAGACAGAAAGAAAAGAAATAACATAACCAATTGCAATTTATACCAGCACGACTAGTCACCTGTTCACATGGCTCTTTCTATCAGGACGTTTTCACATCACCAGCCCAACTCCACTTCACTCCCATCTCAACCTCCCTGGAACTTTCCTCTCCAGGCCCAATGGCCTTTCAGCCAGCTCCCAAAGAGTCTCTATTGCTGCCGAGGAGTCCGAGAGCTGGGACAGACTTGGCCAGTTCCATTTCAATGGGTATTCGTCCCTGCCCCGATTCTTCCAGCCTCGACTTCCACACCCACGTTCTGTTCCAGCTGCCGAGCACCCTCTCTCCTAGTATTGTTATTATTTTTAATTGGTGAGCTGGAAGGTTCTGCAGGGTCACTGCAGGCCCACAACCCAGGGTTTCTAACATGTCAAACCCGCATGTTATCCATTGTGCCACATGGCCCTTCAGAGGGACTGAGCCAGGTCGGGTTCTCCTGCCTCTGACCCCTAGAATCCGCACTCCTCTCCCAGGGACTTGGTCATCGCAGACTACAGCTGACATGTTAATGCTGAGGAACACGCTGGGAAAACATGTGCTGACTCCTTCTCCAGACAGGTGCTAGCAGTGACCGCTGCAGCTCAGAGAGTCAGAGGCTACACCACAGGATCCTGCCATTTCAGCAGGTTTTCACAAGGAGGTTTTTAGCTCATGTTAAACTGAACTCTGTAATGACACCTTAATCCTGGTGCCCTATGCAGATTTTCTGCCTCCCCATATGGAAAAAGAAAAAGCCGTGGCAGCGCGATTGCGCCGCACCACTCTTCGGCGGCAGTTCAGCAATGCGTCCTTTGCTCTGAGAGGGACTGAGGGACCCACTGCCCAATTGCCACCGAAGACCCCGACGTGCCACCCCTATAGCGGCAGGAGGGCCGCCCCTTGGTATTGGCCGCACCAAGCACCTGCTTCTTTACCTGCTGCCTGGATCCGGGTTGGATCCTGGCACCCTGCTGATCACAGAGACTGAAAATATTTCCGTCCCTGTGGTGCTCCATCCGTGGGCAGTGACCTGGTGGGTTCCCAAGGGTGTGTTGAACACAGCCTCACCTTCCATGGTATGAAGCTTTTCCTCCATTATCACAGCATTTGTTGCTATAACGAGAACCCTCCCCAATTATAAGTACGTAGGAACAGCCACAGTGGATCAGGCCAAAGGTCCATCTAGCCAGTATTGTGTCTTCCAACAGTGGCCAGTGCCAGGTTCTTCAGAGGGGATGAGCAGAAGAGGGCAACTATCAAGTGATCTACCCCTGTTGTCCACTCCCAGCTTCTAGCAGTCAGAGGCTCAGGGACACCCAGAGCATGAGGTTGTATCCCTGACCATCTTAGATAACAGCCATTGATGGACCTATCATCCCTTTAATTATCTAATTCCTTTTTGAACCAAGTTATTCTTATGGCCTTCACAACATCCTCTGGCAATGAGTTCCACAGGTTGCCTGTGTGTTGTGTGAGGAAATACTTCCTTTTGTTTGTTTTAAACCTGCAGCCTATTAATTTCCTCGGGTGACCTCTGAGTCTTGTGTTATGTGGACGGGTATATAACGCTTCTCTGTTCATTTTCTCTACACCAGTCATTGGTTTGTAGGTCTCTGCAGATCTATAGACCTTATGGTGCTCACTGTATCTTCCCCAACTGCCCTCTGTGCTCATCTCCACCACATCTGTACACACATCTGCCCAGGGGCTGGAGGAGTTTATCACCTCTCCTCCATCTTAATGTAGCTGAACAATTAATACATTAAATAACAGCACTGCAAATAACGCGTTAACGCTGCCTGGTTGCAAAACATCTCTCCCCACATCAGATTGCCTCAGTGCCTGGCCCAGATCCTGGAGCTGGCAGCTATGCTGTGTTCAGGGCCATCTCTAGCTATTCTGGGGCCTACTCAGCTTTGAATGGGGCCTAGGCCTCCACCGGGACGGGGAGGGGAGGAGTGAGTCCCAGGCCTCTGCGGGGGGATAGAGGCTGGTTTGGGGAAGAGGGGGGAAGCACCCCTCAACCCTCACCAGCGGCACGGCTGGGGCCGGGTCTGCACTTCTCGCCGCCAGGAGTGCAGGCCTGGCCATGCTGGCTGCTGCAGAGCTCAGGGGAGTGGGGACCATGGGGCTGGGCAGGCGTGGGAAGAGGTGGGGCAGGGCAGAGCAGGGGTGGGGGTCATGGGGAAGAGCTGGAGCGGGGGCTGGAGCAGCACCAGGTGCCTCAGATCTCCTGGTGCCCAACACAGCTGTGTGCTTTGCGTATGGATAAAGACGGCCCTGCTGGGATCATATGGAGGTTGCACAGTTAACCTGAGACCTCTGTCTGTGCCTCCAGACAGCAGTGACTCCGTGATCAGGCAGAATGGTGAGATCCACAGACAGCCACTTTCCAGCCACACCTGTTTTCCCACAGCCTGGAGTCTAAACTGCATCTCAGGCTGCAAATCTAGGCCAGAGAACAATGACTTACTGATTCATAGATTCTAAGGTACCGTTGTGCTGATCTAGTCTCACCTCCTGGGTAACATGCCAGAGAACGTCCCTGGACTAATTCCCTTTAGATGTACAGCGTTTGCTCCTGCAAGGAGCGGTGCTGCTGGTGATACAAGGGAATTGGGGTATCTGATGGAATTGCTTGTGTGACTTCTGGTTAGCCAGTGGGCGGAGACCCAAGTCCTCTCTGCCTGGCTGCTTCGGTAGTGAAGGATCCCAGCCTCAGGTTGTGACTGCCCTGCTCTAAGCAATTTGTCCTGAACTGGTTCTCTCAGCTGTGTCCCCCAAGAGCATCTCTTGTTACAAACCCTGCGCTAGTCTTAACATTCTCCGTGAACCTCTGTGGGATTCAGTGATGTACAGAGGGGCTAGAAATTGAAGCTGGCCACTGTGTGGAAGATTCTCCAGGTGCAGAAAGAGGATGTGACCAGGGGGGTGGGTGCACCCCATAACCCTGGGGACCAAAGCTGTAGACAATAGGAGGAGGAGTGGAGGAGAGAGGGGAAGTGAAGATGGATTTAACGCAGTCCATGGAACACTGTCCCATTGGTTAATTTCCCTCGCTGCTAGGCTCCGAAGAGGGCCCTTATCTGCCGTCTCCTTGTCTTTCAGAGAACGCCGAGAAGCAGAGAAATGCAGGGCTGGAAGGGACCTTGTGGGCTCATATGGTCCAGCCCCCTTGTGCTGAAGCAGAACCAATAAACCAAGAGCTGCCAGGTGTTTGTCCACCTGTTCTTACAAACCTCCAATGAGGGGGATTCCCCAGCCTCCGTGGGACCTTCATTCCAGTGCTTAACCACCCTGACAATTAGAAAGGTTTTCCTAAAAGCCAACCCCAATCCCCCTGGCTGACGATTAAGCCCATTAGTTCTTGGAACATGGAGAACCATCCATCACCATCTGCTTTAAAACAGCCCTTCACATATCAGGTCCCCCCAGTTCTCCTTTTCTCAGGACTAAACATGCCCAGTGTTTTTAACCTTCTCTCATGGATCGTGTTTTCTAGACCTTTGATCACTTCTCTGGACTCTTTCCAATTTGTCCACATCTTTCCTGAACTGTGTTGCCCAGAACTGGACACAATACTGCAGCTGAGGCCGTATCAGTTCTGAGTAGAGCAGAAGAATTCTTTTGTATTGCTTACGACACTCCTGCTAATACATCCCAGAATACAGCGCTGCGACAGGGCCGTGATCTCGGTCACCGTGTGTCTGTGCAGTGTCCTGACCAGTGATTTCCTCACTCCAGCTGATCCCTGAATCTGGCACCAAGGCTCTGTTAGACCCTGATGGCAGCAGGGCCGGGCATCACTGCCCCTGACTGGGGCCCTGTGCTACACACGTTCTCTGTCTCCCCTTTCCTGGAGCCATTTCCAACAGCCCCAGATTGACATTTCCCATCTACCTCCCCTGGAGCCAGCAATTACAGACCTTGGGCCAGATGCCCAGCTAGTGGGAATCAGCATTAGCTCAAAACCCTGACCCCACTCCACCACTTCCCCCAAACCCCCGCCCTTCTCCTGCCTCTTCCTGCCCCTGCTTCGCCCCAGGACCCATTCCACCCCACCACTTCCCCCAAGCCCCTACCCTTGTCCTGCCTTTTCCTGCCCCTGCTTCTCCCCAGGACCCACCGCACCCCACCCCACCACTTCCCCTAAACTCACGCCTCTGTCCCACCTCTCCCTGCCCCCGCTTCTCCCCAGGACCCCCCCACTCCACCACTTCTCCTAAGTCCCAGCCCTTCTTCTGCCTCTTCCTGTCCCTGCTTCTCCCCAGGATCCCCCCACTCCACCACTTCCCCCAAGTCCCCACCCTTGTCCACCTCTTCCTGCCCCCACTTCTCCCCAGGACCCCCACCACCACTTCCCCCAAGTCCCCACCCACCTTTTCCCACCCCACCTTGCCTCTTCTGCACCTCTCCCTTCCCCATCCCACCAGCATGCCCCATCCCTTCCTCCTAGACCCTCCTCCATGCCATGAAACAGCTGATCGCGCCAGGCGGGAAATGCTAGGGGGGGCAGGCAGAGGAGTTGATTGGAGGTGCTGCAGGCAGGCAGGAGGTCCGGGGGAGGGGAAGGGAGGGGAGAGCTGGCTGCCAGAGGGTGCTAAGCAGCTACTAATTTTTTTCTGTGGGTGCCCATGGAGTCAGCACCTATGCCACAGCTGGGGTCAATGGGCCGTAGTTCCACTGGAGTCAATGGGACAGATCCCAGCTGGGGTCAATGGGCCGTAGCTCCAATGGAGTCAATGGGGCAGATCCCAGCTGTGGTCAATGGGCCGTAGTTCCACTGGAGTCAATGGGGCAGATCCCAGCCGGGGTCAATGGACCGTAGCTCCATTGGGGTCAATGGGGCAGATCCCAGGTGGGGTCAATGGGCCATAGCTTCATTGGAGTCAATGGGGCCAGATCCTAGCTGTGGTCAATGGGCCATAGCTCCATTGGAGTCAATGGGGCCAGATCCCAGCTGTGGTCAATGGGCCGTAGTGCCAATGAAGTCAATGGGGCAGATCCCAACTGGGGTCAATGGGCCATAACTCCATTGGAGTCAATGGGGCCTTGATCCGAGTTGGTGTAAATCAGTGTTGCTTCACTGGAATAAATGCCAGTTTACACCAATTGATTGTCTGGCCCAATCATTTCTACTCTGTAAAAATATAGTATTTGTTGCCACGGCCAAAGTGACTGAACGGTTCGAGGTAATACACACACCGACCTGATTCTCCACTCCCTCAGCCCAGTGGAAATCAGGAGTAACCTCACTGGAGTCACTAGGGCTGGTTACACAACATAGCTTGCACTGGCCCCGTGAGGCTATTTTCCAGCAGAGTGACTCTCTGCCCAAAACTGCCCATGTCACCTGAAGCCTCCGTGCTATCTGTACCTTGCGGGTAGCTATCGCTGCCTGTTCAAAGTGTGAGATGTTCAGTCACAACAGTAATGGGAGCCACATAAGCACTGAGAGCTCCATTCATCATCAAAACTCAGCCCCCATTGCTCTAACGAACGAGTCGCCACTCCTCTCCCAGAGCCAGGGAGAGAACCCAGGAGTCCTGGCTCCCAGCCCCCCTCACTCTATCCTATCAGACCCCACTCCCCTCCCAGAGCCAGGCATGGGCAGTGGGTGAAGCTTCCACTTAGTAAGCAGGCTGTAATTCCCAGTCCCCCTTTTCTGCCTTTGGCGCTGCCCATACGCCACCCCTGCTCTGCCCCAGGCTCTGCCCCTTTCTCCACCGAGGTTCCACCCCCTCCCCACTGTTCCCTCCACCTCCCTGCCACCCCGTGCTTGTCCCCTTCCAGCCAAATCCCTGAACCCAAGCAAATGATATTTGAAAAAAACCTCCACTTTTCTGCAATTTCTTTCTTAACAAAATGGAGCATGTTCTCCAGTCTGTGCAGATGGTGTGTGTGAAGACTGGACATGCAGCAGGTACCTAATTAAAAGCACTAATCTTGGGAATAAGAAATGTCAGTCATAAGTATTTTTATATGCTGATATCTGACATGCAGGCAGCCTGCAAGTGCCCCAACTCCCTCACATTGGTCCTGGGGAACATATAATGCCAAGTAGCAGTGAAAGCTAATTGAGAAAGCTCTGTCCTTTCTTCCCACAATAAAACAAGGTGCCCGGCCTCACGCTCTGCTGGCATTTGCCCCTGACAGGAAGAAATACCTGAAATCAGATGGCAAAAGCTGCCACCTCATTTCATTTCTTCCCACAAACTGAACTTGAGCTTCCCCTGTTTATTGTTTCACCAGCAGCGAACGCCTAGGCAGTGAAGAACTGCCAAGGGACATGGCTCCTGGCAGTAACATGAAGGCTGGCTGCTATTTTAACAACAGCACCCGCTCAGCTCACAGACCCAAGGAAGCAAAAGTCCCACTGGGGCAGCATGGTGGTGCCAGCTTTATGCACCAGACCGGCAGACGCTATATCCCCAGGGTGAAGGAACCACACCCCCAGCCCCAGTCCCATGAGAAGCTGGCCACCAGGCACATGTAATGTCCCATCCACTGAAAAGAGCTGAGTCCTATTCTACCAGCACCTCTTCCCTCTGCCCCCCTTCCTTCCCTCCACACCCTTCTCCCTCCAGGCTCCTCCCACTCAAGCTCTCCCCCCGAATTGTCCCCAGCCCACCATTTACAGTGGGAATGCTCTGCAGGGCTCTGGCCCAGGGGGATCCATGCTCCTGGCCAGTTCTTGCTCAGCCTCAGGTGCCCAGTCCCACTTAGCTGGCACTGGCCCAGAGGACAGGACAGGACAGCACAGGGTGCCTGGTGCCCAGAGTGATTCAGCCCTCCCTGCAGCACACTGACTGAGCTGGCTGGCCTGCCTGCATCTTTGCCTAGCCCTCCCGCCTCCTACTTGGAAAGTGACGATGGGAGCAGGCCCGGTGGGGCCTTGCTGCTTCCCCCCTTCTGGCAAGTTGCTTCAGCATCACACAGTGGGAGGAGGCATCGTCCCATAAAGTCCCGACCTGAAATTCTCCAGTGACCCAGGAGGAGAGCCTACTGCATGAACGAGACATAAAGGTTAGGGAATTGTGAAAAACACTTGGCAGAACTGCACTTCTAAGCATTTTCCATCTGAGGATCTCAAGGCATCTACCCAAAACCAGGGAATTTACACAAACTCCCATGAGGCAGGTTTGTGTTATGATTATCCCTGTCTTTCAGATGGAGAAACTGAGGCACAGGCTAATGAAGTCCCCTATCTGCTGCCTTTTTAACTCAACAGAAAGACTCCCCTTGAGATCAAACCTTAAACAATGGGTCCAACGTCAGACTGGGGGTCTGTGCCGGGGGGAAGAGGGGGGCATTAATAGAACCCCAGCTCTTCACATTTCTAGCACTGGGGAGCACAGGCCATTGGCTGCACTGAGGGGGGTGATCACCTTGAAGCCCCCCTCCCCCAGGACAGCGACTCAGCAGTGAGGCTGACACAGTGCAAGGGCAGGGCCTGCCCCAGAAACACCCTGGGGCCCTGCCGCCTGTGCCAGGCACACCAGGTGTGGGGGGGCAGGGGGACAGGCTCAGCCCAGCAGGATCCAAGTGTGGGGTGAGAGGTTTCTGTGTGGGGCAATCTGGGTGCGGGAGGGTCAGTGGGGGGATCTGGATGCCCAGGGGCTCGTTGGGGGATTCTGGGTGCAGGGGCCATGGAATTCTGTGGGGATCCAGGTGATGGTGGTTGGGCTCAGCGGGGGTGGGGGGGAGAGGGGACTTTGCCAGGGGAGTCTGGGTGGTGGGGAAGTTGGGTTTGATGTGGTGGGGGTCCAGGTGCATGTTGTGGCGATCTGGGGGAGGCGGGGCTCGTCGGAGGGATCTAGGTGTAGGGGGTGGGGCTCGTCAGAGTGAGGGTTTGATGGGCCTGCTTAACGGGGGAGCCCCAGCTGCTGCTGAGGGGACAGAGCATGCTGGGCTCCTACTTCCCCCCATGATTCCCCTATTCCCTTTTCTTCTTCATCCCCCTCTGCTCACTCCCACCTTCCCCGCCCTCTTCCCTATTCCACCCACTTCCTTCCCCACTGCCTCAACCCCCCACGCACCCCCACAGCCCTTCCCTCATTTCTCCCACCCCTCTACCCAGCCCCACAGAAAACAGGATGGCTCCCAGCATCTAGAAGAGGAGCTTCTAGGACCCAGGGGTCTGCATTCAGCTTCAGTCAGTGGAGCCCCAGACAGGTGGACAGCTCTGCCTTTGCAGAGATGGAGGGGGGGAGAGGGCATAACACGTGACCCTGTGTGACCTCACACACACACCATGGCTGCAGCACCTGTGTGAGAAGGCAACACCTTTCTTTGCCTCAGATACACGCCCAACCATGGAGAGAACCCAGGAGTCCTGGCATCCAGCCCCCACCACTCTAACCCACTAGACCCTAATCCCCTCCCAGAGTCTGGGAGAGAACCTAGGAGTCCTGGCTCCTAGCCCCGCCCCCCTGCTCTAACCACTAGACCCCACTCCCCTCCCAGAGCCAGGAAGAGAACCCAGGAGTCCTGGCTCCCAGTCCCCCCTGCTCTAACCACTAGACCCCACTCCCCTCCCAGAGCCAGGGAGAGAACCCAGGAGTCCTGACTGTTACTGCTGCCTCCACGCCCAGAGGCACAAGCCGCCGCTATCTCAGCGCAGAGGATTAGCTGTCTCCTGCACCCAGGGTTGCCTTGTCCCGAGCGTGATTAGAGGTGACCTGTGACTGGGACGAAAGTCCACCCTTCTTGTCACGTTGCACTTTGAGTTGTTTTCCAGGCAGCTGCCAGCCCCATTGGAGGGAAGAGGACTGAACCCAGCAGGGTGGGAGATTGCCTGGCCCCCAGCCCTGAAGCTTATTCCAACTGCCCAGCGCTGCTGAGGGCAGGGCCGGGCACCCAGCCCCATCTTGGCAGGCACTTCAGGGGCTGGGAACACATGGGGATTGGAGAAGCACCCCCAAAGGATCTGTGCAGGCCAGGAGGGGACAGGCGGCAGCTGGGCCTGAGCAGGTAGGAAGGAATGAGGAGAGTCCCTCATAATCAGCAATTTGTCTGGGTGGACCGGGTGGGTCAGCGGATAGGGCATTAGGCTGGGAAGCAGGACTCCTGGGACCCATCCCTGCTTTGGAGAGGGGAGTACTGTAGTCTAGTGGGGGCCTGGGATCCAGGTCTTCTGGGTTCTGTCTCTGGAAGGGAAGTAGGTCGGAGCTGGGAGCCACGACTCCTGGGGTCCATCTTGGTTTAGGGAAGGGAGTGGGGTCGAGCAGGGGGAGCTGGAGGCAGGTCTCCTGTGTGATCATAGTTAGTATGTCTATGCCTCAGTTTTTCCTCCATAAAATGGGTGTAGTGGCCCAGGCCCTAATAGAGGGGTTGTGTGGATAATTTAATCTTGGCTAAGGGGGGTCGGATAGTCTGCAGTGGGGCTGGCGTGGCTCAAAGACATACCTACAAGTATGATAGAAAGGACAATCCCACTTGGGATGGTGGCACAGAGGCTGGAAGTTCTGTCTGGCAGGTTCGTTCCCCAGCAGCGAAGATTCTCCTCCAAGAATCCACTCTGGAGAGCAGCTTTAGCACCTGAGCCGGAGGCTGGTTGGTCACTGCAGATCCCATATCCACCTTCGGCTGCCCGCATCCATCCTCATGGGCTCTGACTCCCGGCTGGGTTACACCAAGATGAAGGTCTGCGCAGAAAAAGGTAACTCCTGCATGGTCCCCAGGGTACCAAAGAAACAGACCCTGTGGGGCCCGAGGCAACTTCATGGGCCCTACGCACCAGCCAGCCACACCGTGGAGCTAACCCATTCTCCCACCAACCGCAGGGAGACGGACAGTTAACACTGCCCTCTGCTGCCCTGTGCCCAGGTTACGGCATGGCCAGAACTAGTCCTCCCCTTCCCTTTCCCCACCTCACCCCATGGCCTCCTCTGCTGCCCATAGTGCCCATTACACAGTATAGCCGCCCCTTCCCTGCCCTACATTCTGCTGCCCCTAGTGCCCATTATACAGTACAGCTGCCCCTTCCCTGCCCCGCCCCACCCCACCCCACCCTCTGCCTGCCCTAGTGCCCAGTTACTTCACGGCCAGAACTAGTCCTGCCCCATCCCTTCCCCACGCATCACCCCTGGCAACCTCCTGCTGCCCCTAGTGCACATTATCCAGTACAAGTCGCGCCTCCCCCGCCTCACCCTCTCTGCCCTGTGCCCTAGGTACTGGCACGGCATGTATACCAGTACGGCCGCTTCCGCCTTCCCCACCCACCCCATGGCAATCCTCTGCATGGCCCTAGTTGCCCCATCTACACAGTAATAGGCGCCTCTTCCCAGCCCTACATTCTTGCATGCCCCCTAGTTGCCCATTATAAAGTACAGACCGCCCTTCCTGCCCGCCCCACCCCACCCCATGGCATCCTCTGCTTGCCAGCTGAGTGCCCAGGTTACTGGCACGTACAGAAACTAGTCCTCCCCTTCCAACCCAATTCTCTGACTCCCTAATGCCCTTACAGTATAGCAGAGTTTTTTAGCCGATTCTCCAATCTGGATTTCCTGCTAAACCCTCGGCCCTTTGCTCCTAGGATCCCCTTCCCTGCTGCCCTGTGCCTGGCATGAGATCCCGTCTGGCCAGTGGGTGAGCCAAGGGGTCCTTCCCGTATCCCAATCTTGACACGACCCATGGCATGCACTCTGCAGCCGCTAGTGCGGGTTTCACTTAACTATCAGGATGGGCCGAATCTACCCGGGGACCCACCCTCTGCTGGGTCTGAGGCCAATACACAGTACAGCCGGTGCTTCCAGCACTGCCGCTGCTGCCCACAGTGCTCACATTATACAGTAATCCCCGGGCTTGGTCTGGGCACGGGGGACATTCATGCTGAGCCACCTGACGAGTGCCACATTATGCAGTAAAAGCGGGGAGGTGGATTCCCATCCCCCAGGAGTCCAGCCCTGTGAAAGACCATGATAGAGTGTTGAGCTGCCCGCTTCCCCATCCCACCCTCGCAAATGCCTCCAGGCGCATTGTATACTGCGTAGTCTGCCGTGGGAGGAACGGAATCACACACCTGGCTGTCTTCTGAAGGAAATTGGTTGTGGACATGATGGCGTGCTTATAAGAATGGCCTAACTCATGCTGCCATTCTTTAATACTTGCTCCTGTGCCCATGAGTACAGTATAGCGACCGCCCTTCCCGCCCACACCCTGTGCTACCTATCGCTAGAGACTTATACAGTACAGCCGCCGCTTCCCCACCGCCACCCTCTCTGCTGCCCCTAGTGCCCAATAATATACGTACAGCCGCCCTTTCCCGCCCCCACCCTCTGCTGCCCCTAGTCGCCCATTATACAGTACAGCCAACCTTTCCCCGCCCCACTCTCTGTGCCCCCTCGTTGCCATTATACAGCAACAGCCGCCCCTTCCCAGCCCCCACCCTCTGCTGCCCCCTAAGTGCCCATTATACAGTACAGCTGCCCGTTCCCACCCCCACCCTCTGCTGCCCCTAGTGCCCCATTATACGGTACAGGCCGCCCCTGTCCCACGCCCCACCCTCTGCTGCGCCCGCCTAGTCCCCATTATTACAGTAACAGCGCGCCCTTCCCCCACACCCCCACTCCTCTGCTGCCCCTAGTGTCCCTTATACAGTACAATGCCGACTTTCCTCACCCACCCATCGTCTGCTGGCCCTTAGTGCTATTCTACAGTTACAGCCGCACCCTTCCCCACCCCACCGGCTACTGCTGCCCCTAGTGCCAATTATACAGTAACAGCGCCCCGTTTCCTCACCCCACTCTCCTGCTTGTCCCTAGTGCTCCTTATACAGTACAAGTCGCCCTTCCCACAGCCTCACCCTCTGCTTTGCCCCCTAGTGCCCATTTATACAGTTACAGCCCGCCTCTTCCCACCCCACCCACCTCTGCTGCCGCCTAGTGCCCATTATACAGGTTACAGCCGCCTCTTCCTCAGCCCCACTCCTCTGCTGCCCTAGTGTCTGCCATTCTACAGTACAGCGGCACCTTCCTCACACCCACTCTCTGCTGCCCCTAGTGCTCATTATCAGGTAGCAGCTGGCCCCGTTCCACCACCCACCCCTGTGTCTGCCTAATACCCATTTAATACAGTAGATAGCAGCCCTTTTACACCCCCATTCGCTGCTGGATTTCCTGCTACATGCCCATTATACAGTACAGGCCGCCACCTTCCACCCATCCCCTGCCTTGCTGCTGCTCGCATGATCCCGTCTGGAGGGTAAGTAGCCAAGGGGTCCCTTTCATAAACTGCACGACCCGGAGATGCCAGAGAGTGGAGGGTTCACTAACTTTACAAGCGCTTGGACGGCATCCCATCCGGGGACTCTGGTCTGAGGATCTAGCCCACGGTGCTACAGTACACGGCTCTGTGCTTGCTCACTTTCCCCTAGGCTGGTCCTGAGGCACTAGGGATTCACTATGCAGTTTATGAGGAACAGATAAGGACCGCCCCTGGGATCCATCCCAGGACCTCTTGGCATGTGAATTCCATGAGGTGAGGCTGCCCCCAACTCCAAATGCCTCAGTATAGCCATGCGTAGTCCGCAGTGGGAACAGGGATATAACTCAAGCCACCTGGCTGTTTCTGCCCTAGGGAATTGCCCTGTGGACATTATAACAGCTGCATAATGATGCCTACTCAGCTGCCATTTTCCTGCTTTGTACTGCTCCTAGTGTCCATGTAAGTAGCGAGCCGCCCTTAATCCTCACGCCCCTATCTCTGCTGCTGTATAGATGGGCACTGGGAACAAGTGGTTAGGGGTTGGGGAGGCGAAGGCTGTCACTGTTAAGGGGACTCCCATTATACAGTACAGCCGCCCCTCCTCACCCCCACTCTCTGCTGCCCCTAGTGCCCATTATACAGTACAGCCGCCCTTCCCCACCCCCACCCTCTGCTGTCTCCAGTGCCCATTATACAGTACAGCCGCCCTTCCTCACCCCCACTCTCTGCTGCCCCCTAGGGCTCATTATACAGTAAAGCCGCCCATACCCACCCCCACTCTCTGCTGCCCCCTAGGGCTCATTATACAATATAGCCGCCTTTCTCCTCCCCTGCCCTCTGCTGCCCTTAGTGCCCAGTATACGATATAGCTGCCCTTCCCCCACCCTCTGCTGCCCCTAGTGCCCATTGTACAGTATAGCCGCCCCTTCTGACCTCTCACAATCTGGGTCTTGAGGATACCTACTCTCTCACAAGGCTCTGATTATAAATAGCGCTGTCAAGGAATATAAAAAGTTGTCATTAATTTTGCAGTTAAGCATGCTCTTAAACAATAATATAATACCATTAATTTTAATATGTTTATGTTTTCTACAGATTGAAATATGTTAATTTCAATTACAACACAGAATACAAATGTACATTGCTCACTCTTTATATATTTGGATTACAAATATTTATGCTGTAAAAAACAAAAGAAATAATAGTTTTCAATTCATCTAATAGAGGTACTGTAAAGCAATCTCTTTAGCATGAAAGTTGAACTTAGAAATGTAGAATGATGTACAAAAAAACTGCACTCAAACCAAAATAATGGAGATAGAGCCTAAAGTCTGCTCAGTCCCTCTTGTTCAGCCAATCGCTGAGATAAATGAGTTTGTTTACATATTCTGGTGATAATAATGCTGCAAGCTTCTTGTTTATAATGTCACCTGAAAGTGAGAACAGTCATTCACATGAGACTGTTGTAGCCGACGATGCAAGGTATTTACATGCCAGACATGCTAAAGATTCATACGTCCCTTCACACTTCAACCACCATTCCATGGGACATGCATCCACACTGATGACAGGTTGTGCCTGATAACAATCCAAAGCAGGGCAGACCACCACGTTCATTTTCATCAGCTGAGTCAGATGCCACCAGCAGAAGGTTGATTTTCTTTTTTGGTGGTTTGGGTTCTGTAGTTGCCGCATCAGAGTGTTGCTCTTTTAAAACTTCTGAAAGAATGTTCCACACCTTGGCCCTCTCAGATTTTGGAAGGCACTTCAGATTCTTAAACCTTGGATCGAGTGGTGTAGCTAGCTTTAGAAATCTCACATTGGTACCTTCTTCGTGTTTTGTCAAATCTGCAGTGAAAGTATTCTTAAAACGAACATGTCCAGCACATCCAGGGGTGAAAGTAACTTACAGGACTTACCGGCACTGCCGGAGTCCTGAGGGGGGATGTGGCCTCATCTGGAAGAGGTGGGGCCTCTCAAGATTTAAAGGCCCTGGGGAACCAGCTGTGGCTGGGAGACCCAGGACCTTTAAATCAGCCAGGGGCTCCCAGCTGAAGAGGTGGCTGGGAGCCCGCTGCGGCCCGGGGTTCTGGCCGCCAGGGGGAAACCCGAGCTTTGCAGGGCTGGGACAGGGATTTAAAGGGCCCAGAGCTCCTGTCACTGAGGGGAGCCCCGAGCCCTTTAAATCCTGGCCTCAGCCAGGCCACCGGAGCCATGGCCAAGATTCAAAAAGCTTTGGGCTGCCTGCAGCCGCGGGGAGCTCTGAGCCCTTTCAATCCCGGCCCCAGCCCGGTCCCAGAGCTGCAGCTGGGATTTACAGGGCTCTGGGCTGCCTGCAGCCGCAGGGAGCTCTGAGCCCTTTCAATCACCACGGTGGCAGTCAATGGGGTCCAACATGGCATACTGGCTCTTGCCGGTACACTGTACCATACCGTACCAGCTTACTTTCACCTCTGAGCTCATCCGAATCATCATCTGAGACTGCTGTAAAACGAAATCTATGGCAGCATGCAAGTAAAATACAGAACAGAAGACATACAATTCTTCCCTAAGGAGTTCAGTCACAAATTTAATCAATGCATTTTTTTTAACGAGTGTCATCAGCATGGATGCATGTCCTCTGGAATGGTGGTCGAAGCATGAAGGGGCACATTTAGCACATCTAGCATGTGATGCCAGCTACAACAGTCCCACGCCACCACCTGTTCTCACTTGCAGGTGACATTGTAAATAAAAAGTGGGCAGCATTATCTACCTAAAATGTAAATAAACTTGTTTGTCTTAGTAATTAGCTGAACAAGCAGTACGACTGAGTGGACTTGTAAGCTCTAAAGTTGTACATTGCTTTGTTTTGGAGTGCAGTTATGTAACAAAAAAACCCCAACATTCGCAAGTTGCATTTTCATGATAAAGGGATCACACTACAGTACTTTTATGAGGTGAATTGGAATATACTATTTCTTTTGTTTATCACTGTAATCAATATATTACATAAGAACGGCTGTACCGGGTCAGACCAAAGGTCCATCTAGCCCAATATCTGTCTACCAACAGTGGCCAATGCCAGGTACCCCAGAGGGAGTGAAGCTAACAGGCAATGATCAAGTGATCTCTCTCCTGCCATCCATCTCCATCCTCTGACAAACAGAGGCTAGAAGGGCTAGGACACCAATTCATTACGCCTTCCTGCTAATAGCCATTTATGACTTAGCACCATGAATTTATCCAGTTCCCTTTTAAACATTGTTATAGTCCAGCCTTCACAACCTCCTCGAGGTAAGGAGTTCCACAAGTTTGACTGTGCGCTGTGTGAAGAAGAACTTCCTTTTATTTGTTTTAAAAACCTGCTACCTATTTATTTCATTTGTCACCCTAGTTCTTGTATTATGTGAATCAGTAAATAACTTTTCCTTATCCACTTTCTCCACATCACTTCATGATTTTATATACCTCTATCATATCCCCCCTTAGTCTCGCTCTTTTCCAAGCTGAAGAGGCCTAGCCTCTTTAATCTTACCTCATTATGGGAACCTCTCTCCAAACCCCTAATCATTTTAGTTGCCCTTTTCTGAACCTTTTCTAGTGCTAGAATATCTTATTTGAGGTGAGGAGACCACATCTGTACACAGTATTTATATAAGGGCAATAATATATTCTCAGTCTTATTCTCTATCCCCTTTTAATGATTCCTAATATTTTAAAATGTAGAAGAACATCCAAAATATTTAATAAATTTCAATTGGTATTCTATTGTTTAACAGTGTTATTAAAACTGTGATTAATCACGATTAATTTATAAATCACATTTTTTGAGTTAATCGCGTGAGTTAACTGCGCATAATCAACAGCCCTAATTGTAAATGTTTTTATGTTTTATGGAAATCTCTGCCCAGGGTCCCCCCACAGAGCCTGAGAAAGGGGGATGGAGCAGCTCTTGTGTGAGCAACGGCAATAGGCTTTGCTGCATCTACCTGTAAGCCTAGGTTCTCACCTGCTGGGTTCTCTCTCTCCGCAGAGGATGTCACTCTGGACCCAGACACAGCTCACCCCAGTCTGACCCTTTCCAAGGACAGGAGAAGTGTGACAGCCACAAACACGAGGCTGGCTCTGGCCAATCACCCAGGGAGATTCGACATTTACTCCTGCGTGCTGGGCTCTGCTGGCTACATATCAGGGATGCATTACTGGGACGTGGAGGTGGCTGGCACAGGGGGCTGGGCTCTGGGTGTCACCAGAGAGTCTGCCAGCAGGAAGGGATGGTTCAATTTCAGTCCCGAGCAAGGCACCTTGGCCATCCAGCTCTCCATGGGCCAGTACCGGGAAGTCACCGCAGAATGGAGCCCGCTGGACCTGCCCCAGAGCCCCAGCAAGATCAGAGTGTATTTGGACTATGAAGGAGGGGTCGTGTGCTTCTATGATGCAGACACCATGGCCCTCATCCACGCCTTCACCTCCTCCTTCCAGGGGAAGATCTACCCGTTCTTCTGGGTCTGGTCTGTAGGGGCTTCCCTTAGACTGTAACCTTAACACGTCTGGATTTTAGCCTATGAGGCAGCATCTCCCGTAAACCCCTCTGTTCTGCCTGCCACGCTGCCCTTGTGCATGGATGGGAAATGCTCCCTAATAAAACCAAGCAGCCGCTACCTCCTCCTTCCCCTTAATTGCCGTCTCTGCCATGATGTCTCCAGAACTCTGGCTGGTGATCAGGGCAGGCAGGTGATTGGTTGTGACTATGCCCCTTCTTCATCCTTCCTATCCTCCTCTACCTCCAATTGAAAAGAAATACACCTGGTCCCCCTGGAGCTAGCTAAGCTGGTCCAATCCTTCCCTGTACCGTGGAGACATGAGAAGTCCTTGTTTTGTTCCAGAGGGAATTGCTATAGATCAGATGGCAATGGGGTATAGGGTGTAAACTGGCAATAAATACACTGAGGCTGGAAATAAGGAGTGAGGTTCTGGAACAGCCTCCCAACTGGAATCGGGGGGTGGGGGCGAGAGGGGAAACAAGCTATTCAAGGAGGGATTGGGAAAAGTTTGTGAACAAGATTATATATAGGGTTCTCTGTGATAGCACATACCAAACCCTGTCACCAGGGGGTCCTTTCCAGTCCTATGTCCATAGGTGAAAAGCAATAAGCCATGACCTTTAACACATTGGCTGCCTCCCTAATTTTGTTATTAGAGGCAAGGATGTGACCGCCTGTCATGGGATAATTACATTTCCGGCGTGTGAGAGCAGATGCTGGGTAGGCCGCCGGCTGTGTTTAAGAAACTACGTAGGTCTATAATGGATGCTGATGGAGGCTAGTAGTCCCTGTCTTCTCCTGTTTTGAGTTTTGAAAGAACATGGCACATGGCTGCAATGGCAGATCTTTCCAGGGATCAGTCACCCTTGAGCAGGACTTTCCAGAGTGACCTGAGGTGCCCACCTGGATGAGGATTGGACCATGGTGGCTGTGTGTAGGGGTGTATGGACCTGATTGGCCCCAAGGCTATGAAGGCGATATCATAAAGTGGAGTGAGTCACTGCCTAGATCTGAGGCAAGGCAGGAGGCCTGTGTGCTTTCCTGGCCTACAAGCTACATCAGCTACATACCCCTCTGATTTCCCTCGGCAGGCCTCTTAGGTGGTCTTTGGCTCTGCCAATCCAACCAGCCTGGTATTATCCAAGGTCCCGCTATGGGAGTCAAGCGTAACCAGTTCCTCCCTTGGCTGCTTCCAGCCCCTGCAGTCACTGCCCTGCAAAGCACGAGGCGAAGATCCCAAGGCCACAAAGCAGAAGACATTCAAATCTTTTATTTTGTTAGGTAGCTGGTTTTACTCTTATTTATGGAAAGATGTGTAACCCTTCTGCCCCTCTGAGCTGGCAGCAACAAGGGCCAGGTTCAGTATCCAGGGGTTCCGTTTCAATAACACAAGGCATAACCGGCTCGAGCCCCCACCCAGTGACCTGGGACACTTACATACCATACCCTCCTGGGCGCCTCTAGGAGGCAATACTTCCCCTCTCGCAAGCACGGAGTCTGAGTGTAGCGAAATCTTTTTAATAAAGGAAGGAATCAATGTGGCATCCCATTGGAGAAACACCACAAACAGAGTTATAACACAAACCATAACCCCCCCCCCAAGTGCATTTGGCAATGTCCTTTTCCCCTTAGGGTCTTAAGTCCAATCACTCCAAAGTCCAACAACCCAAAAGTCTCTGGTCAATGCCACCCCAGAATTCAAGAGTCTATCTGTAGAGGTCCCTCCCCCCAGCCTGGGTGAAAGGGGCACCTTACGTGGTCCAGGGCCAACTGCCCTGCCTCTCCGTGGGTTCTGCTTCCGCCTTCTCCACGAACTGCTCCGCCTTACCAGCTGCTCCACTCTGCTCCTCCGGCCGTCCTCACAAACTGCTCCGCTCCACCAGCTGCCTCGTGAGCTGCTCCAGTTGTCCCAGCAAACTGCTCGGCTCCGCTCGCTCTGTGGGCTGCTCCACACGCCCCACAGCTACTCCGCTCTGCCAGCTGCTCCACTCCACCAGCTGTCCTGTGGTCCGCTCCAGCCATCCCCATAAACTGATCCACTCCGCCAGCTGCTCTGTTCCACAGTATAGCTTCAGGCTCCCCCACTAGTTAGCACAGTACTCAGTGCTCCCAGCTCAGTAATTTCAGCTCTTTTGTGATTTCAGCTCTTTTGTGATCTCAGCACATAGTAGGGGAGCCCAGTGCTATTGCACCATTAGCCCAAAGTGAGTTCAGCTCAGCAACCTGTATCTAGAGTCTTAAGGGAATAAAAAAAATCAACTCTGACATTCCACAGTGGAGAGAGGAGGAGGTGCAACTGATGCTTCTAGCTCCACAAGGAGCCTGCACCACCAGGCACAAGTACCTGTCCCCAACCTCTCTCCCTTCACAGGGTTTTGGAACCCATGTCCCTTGTCTAGCAAGTACCACCCAACTGAGGTTGAGTCATTTCTGTCACAAAGCACCCACAGCTCGGCAGTCTGGGATGGGGTAGGCGAGCCTATGCAAATATTTGAGATTTCGCATTCCAGACATTCTTTCCACACTTCCCATACTTCACCACCAGATGTCAGGGTCAAATATTTGAGATTTCGCATTCCAGACATTCTTTCCACACTTCCCATACTTCACCACCAGATGTCAGGGTACAGCTCATCCTGACTCTGCTTACAGATGTTTCTGTTCTCTTAGCTTCCAGTTTGAGGGAGGTGGGAGAGGGGCTGTGTGTGCGTGTACCTTTTAGGGTTGCCAACTTTCATTTATCACAAAACCAAAGACCCATGCCCCACCCCTTCTCCAAGGTCCCAACCCCCACTCACTCCATCCCCCTTCCCTCTGTCACTCACTCTCCTCACCCTTACTCACTTGCTCATTATTCACCCTGCTGGGCAGGGTGGGGGGTTGTTGCTGGAGGAGGGGAGGGCTAAGTCTGGGAATGAGGACTGTGCCGTGGGGCTGGGGATGAGGGATTTGGGGTACAGGAGGGGGCTCCGAGCTGGGGATGAGGGGTTGGGGTGTGGGGGATGAGGGCTCCAGCTGGGGGTGCAGGTTCTGGGGTGAGGCTAGGGATGAGAGGTTTGGGGTGCAGCAGGGTGCTCTGGGCTAGGACTGAGGGGTTCAGAGGGTGGGAAGCTGAACAGGGCTGGGGCAGGGGGATGGAGAGTTGGAGGGAGTCGGGGGGTGCAGGCTCCCAGCAGTGAGGTAACATGTCACACCTCCCCAGAGCCACACAGAGCCAAGGCAGGCAGGGATCCTGCCTAGGGTGACCAGACGTCCCGATAAAATCAATGTTTGGTCGGAACGCAATTTGTCCCGATATTTCACATTCCTGTTTTTTTGTTTTGTTTTGTTCCGCCGGTGGGACTCCATTTTTTCCCCGTCTCTGCTGGTGGGACTCCAGGATGCCGCACTTTTTTTTTTTTTGCTGTGATGGCGGGACTCCGCTTTCCCCCCGCTCCTGCCAGCAGAACTCCAGGACCTCATTTTTGTTTTTTTTATTTCCCTCTGCCAGCGGGACTCCCCACCCCCCATGTGTCCTGATATTTTCTTCATCCCCTCTGGTCACCCAACCCTGCCTTCGCCCCGCTGTGCCACCGACCAGACTAGAGGCCGGAGCTCCCAGGGTCCCTTTCTGACCAGGTGTTCCAGCTGAAAACTGGACACTGACCTGTGACCCCAGCCCCTTTAAAAGTGCAGCCAGCAATGAGTCCCTACACTTCTGCCCTCCGTCCCCTCACCGGCTCTGCCCCTGCTCGGGCTGGATGAATCCCTGGGGATTCATCGCATGACCCCACCCGTGATTCCGGGAGGGCAGCCCTGGCGCCCCAGAGCTGCGGGGGGAGTACGCGCCTTTGCCATGAAAACTGCCTCTTGTTTTGCACAGGGACACGGTGCGCGGGGGGGGGGGG
>NC_133778.1:9448749-9449931 GCF_003597395.2 Chelonoidis abingdonii
AAAAAAAAAAAAGCTGCGATCGCGATTGGCGGCACTTCGGTGGCAGCTCCACTGCACTGCTTCATTCTTTGGCAGCAATTTGGTGGCAGGCCCTTCCCTCTGAGAGGGACTGAAGGCCGCTGAATTTCTGCTGAAGACCCGGACATGCTACCTCAAGCACCTGCTTGCTGCACTGGTGCCTGGAGCCAGCCCTGCTCAGGAGAAGGGACGGGAGCCTTGGGGGAAGGAGTGGAGTGGGCCTGGGGCAGAGCCAAGGGTTGAGCAGTAAGCATCCTGTAGTGGCATCTGTAGCTCCAGCCCTGGAGTTGGTGCCTATGCAAGGAGCCGCATATTAACCTCTGAAAAGCCGCATGTGGCTCCGGAGCTACATGTTGGCCACCTCTGTGCTAATGTAATATAAACTTGTATTCTTTTTATTAACACACTCATAGCTTTCTTGGCATTGTTGCAGCCCTAAAATGAACTTTCTAGGTTCTGAGCAGCGCCAATGTTCATTCAAGTCTAATGGACAGCACAGCTGCTTGCAAAATTGCTCTTATTCATAACTTTTTCCGCAGACAGCAGCACTTTGCAAGTAAGAGCTAAATTGTTGCTTCTCAAAAAGAAATAATACTGCCTAGTTTTTGCTTGCTTGCTGTAATTATCTATAAAGGTTAGAGGTTTCCCCCCCTCCCCCAAATCATTAGTAAATATAGTAAGCCCGGATTCAGCAAACTACTTACACACACCTGCAGGAAAGGGAGAAAAGTGACTGTACCTTTGAAGTGCTCAGTATTTACATGAGTTCTCATATTTTGAGTTCAGATCTTCACAAAGGAAGTAATTTGCCTTGCCAAGCCCTGGGATATAAATAGGATGTTAAACCTGACTTATTGCCCTTGCCTTGGCATATGATATACAGACAACGTTCAAGAATGACCGACACGTGGTACCTTAGTGCACTGTTTTCAAAATTACTGTCATTGCAACAGAAGTTTTAAGTTTTGAAGACCAAAAATAACCTCGTGGAGCGTGAGCTTTGGTGGGTGAATACCCACTTCGTCAAACACAGGTAGTGGAAATTTCACCCACGTATTCATCCACGAAAGCTCACGCTCCAAAACGTCTGTTAGTCTATAAGGTGCCACAGGATTCTCTGCTGCTTTTACAGATCCAGACTAACACAGCTACCCCTCTGATACA
>NC_133778.1:9464084-9470319 GCF_003597395.2 Chelonoidis abingdonii
CCCCCCACATCGCCAGCACCCTCCTCAGTCTGCCGCCTGTCCCCTCCCCACTGTGCCTGTCATCCACCTCCCCCCACATCGCCAGCACCTTCCTCAGTCTGCCGTCTGTCCCCTCCCCACTGTGCCTGTCGTCTACCCCCCCCACATCGCCACCAGCCTCCTCAGTCTGCCGTCTGTCCCCTCCCCACTGTGCTTGTCATCCACCACCCCCACATCCCCAGCACCCTCCTCAGTCTGCCGCCTGTCCCTTCCCCACTGTGCCTGTCATCCACCCCCCCACATCCCCAGCACCCTCCTCAGTCTGCCGCCTGTCCCTTCCCCACTGTGCCTGTCATCCACCCCCCCACATCCCCAGCACCCTCCTGAGTCTGCCGCCTGTCTCGTCCCCACTGTGCTTGTCATCCACCCCCACCACATCGCCAGCACCTTCCTCAGTCTGCCGTCTGTCCCCTCTCCACTGTGCCTGTCGTCCACCCCCCACATCGCCAGCACCCTCCGCAGTCTGCCGCCTGTCCCCTCCCCACTGTGCCTGTCATCCACCTTCCCCACATCCCCAGCACCTTCCTCAGTCTGCCGTCTGTCCCCTCTCCACTGTGCCTGTCATCCACCCCCCCGACATCGCCCGCACCCTCCTCAGTCTGCCGTCTGTCCCCTCCCCACTGTGCCTGTCATCCACCTCCCCCAGATCGCCAGCACCCTCCTCAGTCTGCCATCTGTCCCCTCTCCACTGTGCCTGTCATCCACCCCCCACGTCGCCAGCACCCTCTTTAGTCTGCTGTCTGTCCCCTCCCCACTGTGCCTGTCATCCACCCCCCCCACATCGCCAGCACCCTCCTCAGTCTGCCAACTGTCCCCTCCCCACTGTGCGTCTCATCCACCCCCCCACATCGCCAGCACCTTCCGCAGTCTGCCGTCTGTTCTCTCCCCACTGTGCCTGTCATCTACTCCGCCACATCCCCAGCACCCTCCTCTGTCCGCCACCTCTCTCCTCCCCACTGTGCCCGTCATCCACCCCCCCCACATCACCAGCACCCTCCTCAGTCTGCCGTCTGTCCCCTTCTCACTGTGCTTGTCATACACCTCCCCCACATCCCCAGCACCCTCCTCAGTCTGCCACCTGTCCCTTCCCCACTGTGCCTGTCATCCACCCCCCCACATCCCCAGCACCCTCCTCAGTCTGCGGTCTGTCCCCTTCTCACTGTGCTTGTCATCCACGCGCCCCCACAAGATCGCCAGCACCTTCCTCAGTCTGCCGCCTGTCCCCTCCCCACTGTGCTTGTCATCACCCCCCCACATCCTCAGCACCCTCCTCAGTCTGCTGTCTGTCCCCTCCCCACTGTGCTTGTCATCCACCCCTGCACACGCATCCCCAGCACCCTCCCCTGTCTGCCAACTGTCCTCTCCCCACTGTGCCTCTCATCCACCCCACCAACATCGCCAGCACCCCCCTCAGTCTGGCATCTGTTCCCTTCCGCCCACCAAGCTGCCGTTGTCATCCCACCCCCCACCCTAATCAGCCAGCCCTTCCCTAAGTCTGCCGTGTCCCCCCCCACATTGCCTTGCTTTCATCCAACCCACCCGCACATCCGCCAGCACCGGCATCCTCAGTCTTCCGTCGGGTTCTTGCGCCACTGTGCCGATTCATTCCACCCCCACCCACATCCCCCGAGTCCACCCCTCCGGCTAGAGTTCTGCCGCCTACTGTCCCCTCCCCAACTGCTCCCTTGTCATCACCCCCCCACATCGCCGAGCACCCTCGCTCAGTATCTACTGAGCTGTCCCCTTCCCCCACTGTCAGCTTTGTCGATCACCCCACACATCGCAAGCACCCTCCTCAGTCTGCCCTCTCTCCCCGCTCACTGTGCCTGTCATCACCTCCCCCACAATCCCCAGCACCCTCACTCAGCGCGACTTCCCTCCCCACGTGTTGTCATCACCCCCCCCACATCGCCCGCACCCTCCTCAGATCTGCCTCCTGTCCCTCTCCACTGTGCTCTCATCACCCCCTCACATCGTCACCTCCTCAGTCCTACCGCCTTCCCCTCCCCACTTGCTTGTTATCCACCCCCCGTCACCAGCACCTCCTCAGTCTGCCTTCCTGTCCCTCCTCACTGTGCCTCTTCATCACCCCCTCACATCGCCAGCACCCTCCTTAGTCTGCCGCCTCGTCCCCTCCCCACTTGCTTGTCATTCCACCCCCCCCATCACCAGCACCCTCCTGTCTGCCGCCTGTCCCCTCCTCACTGTGCCTGTCATCCACCTTCCCACACGCACCACACCTCCTCAGTCTGCCGCCTGTCCCCTCCTCACGGTGCCTGTCATCCAACCCCCCACGGGGCCCCAGCACGCTCTCAGTCTGCCATCTGTCCCCTCCTCACTGTGCCTTTCATCCACCCCCCACATCGCCAGCCCTCCTCACGTCTGCCGCCTGTCCCCTCCCCTCGTGCTGTCATCCCCCCCCGCCACATCGCCAGCACCCTCCTCAGTCTACCGTCTGTTCCCCTCCCCCACTGTGCCTTCATCCACCCCGCACATCCCCAGCACCCTCCTTCATCTGCTGTCTGGCCCTCCCCACTGTGCTTCTCATCCACCTGCACACACATCCCACACCCTCCTCAGTCTTGCCGTCTTCCCTATCCTCATGTGCCTTCATCCAGCCCCCCACATCCCTATACCCTCCTCAGTCTGCCGGCCTGTCCCCTCCCCCACTTGCCATCATCTATCCCCCACATCGCCCAGCACCCTCCTTCAATCTGCCAACTGCCCCCCCCACTGTAGCCCATCATCCACCCCCACACATCGCAGCACCTCCTCAGTCTGCCCTCTGCTCCCCTGCTCACTTTGTCTGTCATCACCTCCCCACATCCCCGGCACCCTCCTCAGTCTGCCCCTGGTCCCCTCCCCACTGTGCCCATCATCCAGTCCCCGCACATCCCAGCAACCCCTCAGTCTGCCGCCTGGCCCCTCCCCACTTGCCCATCCATCACCCCCACCACATCCCCAGCACCCTCCTCAGTCTGCCGCCTGTCCCCTCCTCCACTGTCGCTTGTCAATCCACCCCCCCCCCACATCGGCCAGCACCCTCCTCAGCATCTGCCGCCTGTCCCCTCCCCCCTCTGTGCTTTCATCCAAACCCCCCCGATCACCAGCACCCTCCTCAGTTTCCTGCCCGCCTTCTCCTTGCCCCCATTTTGCCCATTCATCCACCCTCCCCCCACGTCCCCAGCACCCCTCCTCAGTCGGCCGCCGTCCCCTCCCCACCTGTGCTGCATCATCCACCCCCACACATACGCCAGCACCCTCCTTCAGTTCCCTCTTCCCCTATGCCGATTCCTGTGCCTGTCATCCACCTCCCCACATCCCGCACCCTCCCAGTCTGCCGCCTGTCCCTCCCACTGTGCCCATCATCCACCCCCACATCCCCAGCACCTCCATCAGTACTGCGCCTTTCCCCTCCCACTCTGCCCATCATCCACCCCCCACACAATCCCCAGCACCCTCCTCAGTCTGCATCTTCCCTCCCCACTGTGCTTTCATCCTGCCGCCCCAGCATCGCCAGCACCCTCCTCAGTCTGCCGCCTTCCCCCTCCCACTGGGCTTGTCATCCCACCCCCCCCACATCGCCCAGCACGCCTCCTCAGTCTGCGCCTGTCCCTCCGCCCTTGCTTGTCATCCACCCCCCCCCATCACCAGCACCCGCCTCAGTCTGCCGCCTGTCCCTCCTCACTTGCTGCCTGTCATCCACCTCCCCACTCACCACCCCCTCCTCACGTCTGCCGTCTGTGCCCCTCCTCACGTGCCCTGTCATCCAGCCCCCCACGCGCCCAGCACCCTCCTCAGTCTGCCACCATGTTCCTTCCCACTGTCCTGCATCCACCCCCACCACATCCAGGGCAACCCTCCTCAGTCTGCCGTCTGTCCCCTCCTTCAGGTGGCCTGTCATCCACCCCCACCACAGTCCCCAGCACCCTGCCTCAGTCGCCATCTGTCGCTCCCCACTGTGCCCATCATCCACCCCCCACACATCGCCCAACACCCCTCCTCAGTCTCCCTCGTCCCCTGCTCACTTGTGCCTGTCATCCATCCTCCCAACATCCCAGCACCCTCCTCAGTCTGCCGTCTGGCGTCTCAGCTTTGCACTGTCATCACCGCCCCCACCCCCCAGTACCCTCCTCAGTCTGCGCCTGTCTCCTGCGCCACTGTGCCCATCATCCACCCTCCCCCCACAGCCCCAAGCACCCTCCTCAGTCTGCCGCCGGTCCCCTCCCCACTGGCCATCATCCACCCCCCACACATCGCCAGCACCGCTCCTCAGTCTGCCCTCTGTCCTCTGCTCACTGTGCCTGTCATCCACCTCCCCACATCCCAGCACCCTCCTCATCTGCCACTTCCCCTCCGCCACTCCCTCTGGCTTTTCATCCACCCCCCGCCATCAGCCAGCACCCTCCTCAGTCTGCCGCCTGTCCCCTCCCACTGTGCTGAGTCATCCACCCCCCGTCACCAGCACCCGCCTCAGTCCGGCCGCCTGTCCCCTTCCCACTGGCTTGTTATCACCCCCCCCAGTCACAGCACCCTCTTCAGTCTGCCTCCTGTTCCCCTCTCCACTGTGCCTCTCATCACCCCCTCACATCCCCAGCACCCCTCCCTCAAGTCTGCGCCTGTCACCCTCCCCACTGCTGCTTGTTATCACCGCCCCCGTCACCACGTACCCTCCTCAGTCTGCCTCCTGTCCCCTCTCCACTGTGCCTCTCATCACCCCCTCACATCGCCAGCACCCTCCTCAGTCTGCCGCCTGTCCCCTCCCCACTGTGCTTGTCATCCACCCCCCCATCACCAGCACCCTCCTTAGTCTGCCGCCTGTCCCCTCCTCACTGTGCCTGTCATCCACCTGCCCACCTCACCAGCACCCTCCTCAGTCTGCCACCTGTCCCCTCCCCACTGTACCCATCATCCACCCGTGCACACACATTCCCAGAATCCTCCTCAGTCTGCCGCCTGTCCCTTCCCCACTGTGCTTGTCATCCACCCCTGCAAACACATCTCTAGCACCCTCCTGAGTCTGCCGCCCCCCCTTCCCCACTGTTCCTGTCATCCACCCCTGCACACCCGTCTCCAGCACTCTCCTCAGTCTACTGCCTGTCCTTTCTCTGTACCTCAAGGCAGTACCCTGTAACCTCCATATTCACCCCTGTGATAAGAGTAGGATCACTGTTTTGTACAAAGTCTGCCTTGTGAGGTTTCATTTTAAAAGCCTTAATCTGTTGAACATTAATATCCTGTTGGATTGGATGTAGTATTCTTACATATGAAGTTATGAAATATTGCTGTATGTGTCACTGACATATGTTGTGAAGTTGGGAACACCCACAGCCAGCTTTTCGATTACAGCAAAGGAGTAGCCATCAATACCCCGAGGACGTTAATGACTCATCAATGCCTGGGTCAGTAGCCCAGAGGAGGCACATACAGTATAGGAGCAGACTAATCCACATTACAGCAAATATCTTTCCAGGAAGCTGGAAGAAAGTATAAAAGAGATCCATCGACATTATCACTTGACCCCTTCCCCCCATCTCAACATCTGGAAGCACATCTGAAAGACAAAGGCCTCAGGCTGGAAGATGGTCCCAGGCTGTGTGCTGGGGAGCTGTAACCTACTTTGACCAGCTGTCAGGGTGAGAAAATCTGTTTGATTCAACTCTTGCTTAGACTAAGGCTATGTCTACACTGGCAACTGAATGACAAAACTTTTGTCTTTTAGCGGTGTTAACCCCACACCCCTCACTCTGAAAGACAAGTTTTGCCGCGACAAGTGCCTGTGTGAATGGCACATTGTCGGCAGGAGCACTCTCCTGTCAACAACGCAGACACAGCTCATTGAGGGTAGAAGTTTTTTGTCGACAGGAGAGCCGACAAACAGCGGCTGCACTGCACAACTTTTAGTGGCACGGCTGTAGCGACACAACCATGTTGGTAAAAGCTGTGTAGTGTAGACGTAGTCGTAAAGTTTAGGATTTAGAGTGCATGTTTACTTTTGATTTCCTTAAGGTAACTCTCTCTGACATTTACGCCTGCCACTTATAATCACTTACAATCTCTCAGGCCACGTCTACACTACGGGATAATATCGAATTAGCTAAAATCGGTTTCTTAAAACTGATATTATAAAGTCGAGTGTGCGCGTCCACACTAGGCACGTTAATTCGATGGTGTGCGTCCATGGTCCAAGGCTAGC
>NC_133778.1:9470692-9504821 GCF_003597395.2 Chelonoidis abingdonii
GGGATAAAGGTCGCGAAATCAGTTGTCTGCTTGCTTTCCACAAAGGGAGGGTGAGGCTGTCCCCAGGAACTGCACCGCCGCCCGACAATGATTGTTCTGGCTCAAATCAGGCACTTGGTACTCTCAAGCCCTAGGAATTCCAAAGGTCGGGGGAGACTGAGGGAGACTATGGATATGCTTAGAACGGTACCCAATGTACCAGCCAGAAATCGACTATTGCAGGTGTGGGACGATTCCCAGTGGCTGCAAAACTTTCGCATGCGTAAGAGCACTTTCTTTGAACTTTGTGACGTGCTTTCCCCTGCCCTGAAACACCATAATACTAAGATGAGAGCAGCCCTCACAGTGGAGAAGCGAGTGGCAATAGCCCTCTGGAAGCTTGCAACGCCAGACAGCTACCAATCAATTTGGAGTGGGCAAATCTACTGTGGGGGCTGCTGTGATGCAGAGAGAGAGAAAAAACCAGAGTGGAGCAGAATTGACTGACCAGGAACTGAAAAGCAATAGTGATTAAAGGAAAATACCGAAGTATTTATAACAGTGATTTAAAGGGATACCAACGGATTTATAAAGTAAGCCTGCTATTCTTTTAATTATAGCAGAGAATAGGCACATTGTAGGATAGTATATAGGATTAGTGTGTGTGTGAGTTACCCATTGCAAGCTAACTATGTAAACTTAAAAGCAATTTAAGAAACGCTGTCAGCAATTTGTTCCAAACTGGCCATCTGTAGCAAAGTGCTTCCCTTAGAATCATGTAAACTGTATGCTGTGGCTGTTTCAATGCTTTGTAATTTGCAGTAGGGGATTTGTTTGATTCCTGTCTCTAGATTAGTTGTAGGAGGGATTGTTACTTTAATAAAAGGACATTTGTTGTTTTGGAAAGAATACTGCCCCTGTCAGTTCCTTTATGTGCAGGTTATATTGTGTCCTTCAGTGTTTTCCTTAACAACCGTGGGAATTTATACCTCGGGGAGGACAGATTAAGGGAGCAATAGGCAGGTCATTTACCTAGGGGCACCCAAAATCTATTTTGGGGTAACAAGTCTGCTGCCTGGTCCCTCCCCAGTGTGCCCCCTCTGAACCTCCACATCCACAGCACCTTCCTCAGCTTGTTACCCACCTCCCTGCCACAAATAATCCCCCACATCCTCTTCATTCTGCCTCCCATATCCCATCTCCTGCTGCTTATGCCCCCTCCCCACACATCCTCCTGAGGCCTCTTCCAGCTACCTCCTGCCAGTCCCCCACAACACACAAATCCCTATGTGCCCTTAAGGGTCAGTCTGCCTTCCCACCTCTCACTCACCCCCTGCATGCATCCTGCTGTCCAGCCCTGGGTCTGCTCCCACCCTTCCCAGACACATCCCCCCGTGATCTCCTTCATCTGCCTCCTGCCCCCGCTCACATCTTCCTGTCCAATCTTCGGCCTACCTCCTGCCTTCACCACCCTGCAAACTCTTTGGTCTGTCTCCTAGCGGCTGTTACAGATCCACAAGATCCATGCTACCCCCCCAGCTTTTAAAAAGCCCCTTGGAGGATCCCCTTCAGTTGGCCAGACCCCCAAGAGGTCCCACTCTTCTGTAAAGGCCTCACTGCTGCCAAGAATGAGGGTCTGGACTCCAGCTTTGCTGCTTCGTGCCGTGAGCTCTGCCCAGCGAGTCCCACTGAGCCAGGCTCCTGGGTAGAGACCTGCCCGCTCTGCCAGGATCAGTATATCTCAGCCAGGATTTGCAGTGACATCCAGCAGCCCTTTCCAAACAGAGCAGGGTTTATTAGTGGGCTGGGACCCAGCATGGGGAAGCCCTGAGATTAGCAGAGAGAAGCTTTGGTTAAGGTTAAGCCATAGCCCATCCTGGCCAAGCCAGTGCAATCAGCCAGCCAAGCTGTGATGGATTCCATTACTGGCTCTGGCTCTTTGGGTGTGTCTACATAACAACTAGACACCCGCAGCTGGCCTCTGCCAGCTGACTCGGGCTGTGGGGCTGTTCCATTACTGTGTAGCCATCTGGGCTGAAGCCCAGGCTGTAGGACCCTGTGAGGTGGGAGGTTCCCAGAGCTGGAAGTCTACACAGCAGTGAAACAGCCCCTCAGCCAGAGCCTCATGAGCCCAAGTCAGCTGGGACAGGGCAGCAGCAGGCTTCCCTTTGCTGTGTAGACAGGCTCTGCCAGTACAAAGTGAGAGCTCCGTGTCTCTCCAGAAGACAGCACTTAACCCTGCCACCTGGCACCTTTCCGCTTTGTTCTGCAGCTGGGGCCTCTGCTCAGCATCCCAGCCCAACCGTGGGGGTGGGAGGGGAATCTCCTTCCTCCCAGTCGCTGATTGCCAGGGCTGAGTGTCTCAGCCACTGGGGCTCCCACTGTCTTTTCAGATTCTCCATCGATCTGGGGGTCAGTTTCCAGCCAGCCCTTTAATGGCCCAGTCATTCCACCCCAGACAGCGAGGTGACCCCGCCCCAACACTCCCAGCTCCCCGCATGTCTTCTGTGCTGTTGCGGGAGCAGTGTTAACCCTCCTGCACCCACTGCGTAGCTATGCAAAGTAGAGAGGGAAACTGAGACACACACATAGGAATCATACAAAATATTAAAGAAAATTTCTACTTGGTCACACCTACCCCAATGCGCATCGGTCTGCACCCCGTCAGCCTGCCCCCACCCCAGTGACCCTGCACTGTTCTTGGTTAAACTCCTCCCCTGCACACACACACTTCCCTTTTCATTCTTTTTCACACATCCTCTTTCCCCCTCGGACTGACTCTTTGTTTTCCCCCTCATCCCTCCTCAGTTTGCCACCCCCAACATGTGCCCTCCTCTGCACCCCATCCCTCCACACACACATCCCCTGTGACCTTCCCAGTCTGCCCAGCTCACCCCACACACACATGCCGTCCACCTGCTTCTTCCTCTCCACGCCTCTAACTCCGTACACAGTCTGCCAACCCCAGAGCCCCGACCACATCCCCCCAGGACAGCCTGGCTTCGGCCTTCCTGAAAACAGTGGGAGCTGGTGGCCCCCTTTGCTGCGGGCAGCCTCTCTTCCACGCATCAAATGGTGGGGAAATGGCAGCCATCTTGAGTCAGGGCTTCTTGACATCAGGCTCGCCTCTCCCACAAAAGCCATGGCAGAAGCCAGCCATGTTGAACATGTGCGATTTCACTGCCAGGAATGCTGAGACCACACGTGTCAATTCCCAGATAAATATTGTGAGACCCGCAATAAAATTACTGGAGTTGTGGTTTCATCACAGTAACTGCATGTTTTTAAACTAATCTCTTTCAGAAATTACCCCCCTCCCCATCTTCCCCAAGGACTGTTCCTGCTGTCTGTGGACGTTTCCAGCTCTTTCTGTGACTGAGTTGGGGGCAGGGGGCTGTGGCTGGGACAGCAGGTTGTAAGTGGGGGACTCTTGTTGTTGACACAGATGCCGGTGACCTTCGAGGAAGTGGCTGTGTATTTCACCCAGGAGGAATGGGCCTTGCTGGACCCGGGTCAGAGAGCCCTGTACAGGGATGTCATGCAGGAGAATTACAGGAATGTGACCTCACTGGGTAAGGACCCCTGTCCCCTCGGTGTTAGAAAATGGGCATCTTTGATGTGCCCTAGTCAGCTTCTGCTCAGGGTTCTTCCCTGATCCCTTAGATTTCAGAGGAATCAGCCCCATAGTCACAGGCTCAGCAGGGTTAGGAAGGTGTAAAGCGTTTGCAGTGACGCTGTACCAGAGTCATAAAATCCCCCATTCAGTGGGGATCCCAGAATCATAGATTATTAGGGTTGGAAGGGACCTCAAGAGATCATCTAGTCCAACCCCCTGCTCAAAGCAGGACCAATCCCCAAATCCCTAAATGGCCCCCTCAAGGATTGAACTCACAACCGTGGATTTAGCAGGACAATCCACTTCTGCCCTCCCAAAGGCTCTCCAGGAACACTTCCCATCCCTTTGGTTTATACAGGGACATTGTAGTGGGGAGATGACAATCTGGGTCTCCTCACCCAAGGGAACCCCCAACCCTCTATCCCCACCTTGCCTCAGTGGCCACTGCCAGTCACCATCCAGCCCCCGTTCACTGAGGCAGACTGCAGTCTGCAAACCACTCCTCATCGGCAAGGGGGGTTAGGACCTGCGGCCTTTTCCTATCTCTGGCTGCCCCTCTGCAGCCCTGGTACCTATTTGGCCTTTTTAGCAAGGCCACAGCCTGGGCTTTTGCCAGGCTGGAGCTCCCCAGTCTCTCTGCCCTTCCCCAGCACTGAACCACCAAAGGTACCCGCCTCAGCTCCCAGGCAGCCAGGTCCTTCTCTCTCAGAAGCTAGAGAGAGACTGTCTTTTTGAGCTCCTGGCTCATAGCCCTTTTATAGGGCCTGCTGTGGCCCGATGGGGGCGTGACCCCAGCTGTGGGTACTTCCCCAGTCAGCCCAGCCTTTGCCCAGCCGCAGTCCTCTCCAGAGCTGCTTGTGACCCCTCTTTACTGGAGTGAGGCAGCCGCCCCACTACAGACATCCACCCAGCCAGCGCATCTGGAAACAGCTGTCTGAGAACAATGGTAAAACTCAGCTCTCACTTTGTTTCTTTTCCCGGAGCAGGTTTTCCAATTCCCAAGCCCAGCATGATCTCCCAGTTGGACCGAGGGGAAGAGCCGTGGGTCACTGATCTCCAGGGGTCCCAGACTAGAGAGATCCAGCGAAACATCCCCAGAGGTGAGAAATTGGTTAAACGGATGTGGAAACCGTCTGTCATTGACTTACAGTGCTGCGATTCTCATGCAGGCCCCTTGTGCTTCTCCGGTTCTAACTCATTGCTCCCAGGTCAGGATTGTCCTAGCATGTGTCATGTCCTGCTGGAAGACATAATTCATGGCTTTCCCCGCACCCTCATGGATACCTGACAGTAGCTCCCTGCCCCCTGAGTTTTCAGATGGGATGTGGAGGCAGAATTGGCTGTTCTCCTTCCAGGTGTGTAAGAGCTGAGTAACCTGTAGCCAGAGAGTTTTCCCTAGTGGTACCTGTTAGTTTGCCATGCATGTCTTCATGTATCCAGGCAAAGGAATAAAAGGTGGCACCACCCAGACAGCTACTTCTCACCCGCAGTGGCTGGTGGTCAGAGCCCTCCATCAGCTGTTGTTCATGGGTTCCCTTCTTTCTTATGAGGAAACTTTTTTCTGTAAATAATTCTATTTCTCACTGGAGATTTGGTTCTTCCTTATTTTATAAAGTTGTTTTTTTCTTGTTTTTCTCTGGGGCTCTGTTACCTGGTACTGGGGGGCTTGGTTATATCAAAGTCTCCTAGAGTTCAGCACTGTCTCACTTGCAGGGTGTCTCATCTACTGAACAGCCCTCACACTCGGTGAGGGGCACATTAGAGACAAATGATCTATTTGTAGATCTTTCAAGAAAAGAACACAAAAATATACTGAGCGTGCTGTACATCTCTTCTCAGACCTCAGTCATCTGGAGTCCAGTACTTTGTCCTAGGCCAGGAGTTTTCCTATGGATTTTTGTTCTCCTTCTCCCACCATATTCTGTAAGAGCAGTAAGTTAGTCTCACGGCAACACTTGACTTATCAATCAAAGAGCTTTTCTTCTTCAGAACCGGACTCTGGGAGCTGAAAAGCCTCTGCAGAGTCCTCCTGGGAACTGTCAGGTACCAAGGTTGGAGCGGAAGTAGAGACTAGCTGCTCCCCAGTGCTGACAGTGAATCAGAGCAGGAAATCCAGCCATTGACTCCAGAACCAGAGCATGTTTCCTTGAGAATGGCTCTGACAATGTATTAAAGGCATCAACTTCAGTACTGCCAGAAGCATTACTGAGACCCATGACACCTGATGCTCATGCAGTGTCATGAGATTTGTCATGCAATGTCTGTCTGTGGGTTCAGGATTCCCCTTTGGTGCAACAAGATCCAACTCTGACTGCTCATAAGGTACAGCCTTTATTACAGTCGGTGATGCCCTCATCACTGGCTAGAACATCTGTAGGATCAGTACCATCAGCCATGACATTCTCAGCATCTTCAAAGCCTCCAGTATTGGTTTCTTCTACAGAGAGTGTTCCTATAGGACTCAAGCCATCAGTATCAACATTTAAACCTACTGCCAAGAGGCACAGATCCAGAGGCTGTACTCTGGTGAGTCCTAGTATTGCACCACCGATGGCCACTGACTGCCCATATTCATTATCAGATTCAGAAGAAGAACCCCATACGTGTTCTAGAGAGGAGATCTAGATTCTCTCCATTACGTTCTTTGGTGACAAAATAGAGCATTCAGTGGAGATACCACTACGGGAGATCTAGACATAGATCTCCATGATGTTGCTGATGAACCCCGTGTTATATAGGTCCATGCAGTAGTCTGGCTTCTCCAGACTGTGTTTCAGGGAGTTGTGTGGGGGGGAGTTGAGTAAGGGGTAAGATTCACGTTACAACTCAGACTAATTGTGCTGTGAAGACTCACTCTGCCAATAAGAAATAACTAGTCTTTTTTCTCAAGTTACGGTGCCAGCTACCCTGAGATTAGAGATTAGTGTTGTCTCCTCCACAGGTTCTCCCTTTGAGCCTATGGCTTTTGTCCTCTTCAGTACTTATCCTAGGGTGGCCACTCATGCATTCCCAGAAAACGGGACATTCTGGTACTTCCCAGAACGTCATGAGCCTGTTCTTGTTGACATGACCCCATCCCACCAGTGTGATTTCTCATGCATGGTGTGTGAGCTCACTGCATGTGGGGGGCAGAATTTTTAAGAACAGACCACCGCACGCTCACCAGCATGCAAGGACACACTGGCAGGGGTGGAGTGGTGTGCTCTTCAGTATGTCTGATACTGGACAAAACCAGTTTTGTCTGAGTACCGGATGGGGAAATGCTCTAGACAAGCAGGACTCTCTGGTTTAATACCAGACCAGTGGCCTGCCTAATTTATCAGCCAAGGTCACCTTTCCAGTGGCAGTTCCTTCTGCTAGAAGGGTTTGGAAGCCACAAGCATGAATTTCATATCACTCCCCCCACCCCTTGGTGTACTCTCTTTATAAGACTAAAGTTGCTTTAAGGTTTCATCCACAGGTCTTCATCAAAGGCGGTTACTGATTTCCCTCTCAATCAAACCATCTTTTCCCCTCCCTTTTCCCCCAAATCACGTTCACGTAAGGTTCAGGAGAAACATCATTTGCTGGATGTCTGCTGGCCCTTGCCTTTTAACTGGACAGGGCAAAACAGTTTCAGTCTTTGCTGCAATTCTTTGTTTCCTGTGTGGAGAGAATGAGAGGACAGGAGGTTCCCATAGGGTGAATTTCTGGGAGGATCATCTTTCATCTCACTACAAGTTACGATCTTGCAAAATTAAAACCTCCTTCCAAGCTGACGGAACTCTGTGTGAGAGCCTCAGCAGCTTTCGGACAGGACATTTCAATCCCAAATAACTGCAAGGCAGCAACCTGGTCTTCAAATCACACTGTTCCCAAGCATGGTGCCACTTTAGCCACTTCTAGAGACTGCGCTAGCTTTGGAAATTCTGAAAAGCAATTGCAGAGCAGCTAGACTCCAAACCCTCCTCCATAGAACACTGTTTGGGAGTCACCTGAAGTGGAATAGACACACACAAATACATACCTGTACTGTTTGTTTTCCAGGACATCTTGCAGATGCCTATTCCAGCACCCACCCTGCTCCCTTCACCTTCAGAGTCCATTATGATAGGTTGCTTGTGTAAATGAACTGAGATGGTGCAGGGAGAGCTCTGCCCTTCATGTCCTTACCTGGATGCATTAGGGCATGCATGGCGCATGTGCCACCCCAGTGGGTACCACTGCAGAAACTCTCCAATTACAGTGCATTCAGCATTCACACCCCTAAATTGGAGTAGACATGAAGTGGAATAGACATGCGCAACATCTTGAAAGCATCAAATACAGTACATATAGGTAGCTGATTTTTCCCTTCTCTCTTTCTTCATGGAAAGGGTTGGGGTGCGGCGGGAAGAATTCAACTCCTGATTTGTCAGTGTTCCCAGCAATTCTTTTGTTTTGTTTCTGCACTTTCCTGTTCTCCTTTTCTGACCTTTCTGTTCCCCCGGCACAGGGACTGACTCCTGTCCGGATTCTCTCTCTGTCCCAGCAGGTGATGAACCAGTGAGTGAGAGCAATGAAGAGAATTCTTGTCCCGCAGGCCCTGAGCGAATGGAACCAAAGGGGACGTTGCTAGGAAGGTGTGAAGAGGATGATTCACAGAGTCCTGTGCATGCCAGAGAAACTCAGTGTAGGCCAGAGAAGCAGCAGGGAAACCACCCAGGGAAAACACTGGGTGAATCCACTCACCGAGGGGGAGGTTCGGAGGATCCCAATGTGGCCACGATCCAGGCGAGAATCTGCACTAAGGAAAAGCGATTCGAATGTGCCGAGTGCAGGAAATGCTTCAGTTCTGGATCACACCTTGTTAGACATCAGAGATCTCACACAGGAGAGACCCCCTATCACTGCCTTGAGTGTGGGAAACAATTCAATGACCAATCAAACCTTATTAGACATCAGCGAACCCACACAGGAGAGAGACCCCATGAGTGCCCTGACTGCGGGAAATGCTTCAGTCAGAGGTCAGGCCTTATTGTACATCAGAGAATCCACACGGGAGAGAAATGCCATAAATGCCCTGACTGTGGACAAACCTTCACTCAGAGTGCACATGTAACTAGACATCAGAGGATTCACACGGGCGAGAGACCTTATGGTTGCCCAGAGTGTGGAGAAAGCTTTGCTTGTACCTCAGACCTTATTGTACACCTGAGAGTCCACACGGGGGAGAAACCTTATAGCTGCCCCGACTGTGGACAAAGCTTCACTCAGAGTCATCACCTTACTGACCATCGGAGAATTCACACAGGTGAGAGACCCTATGCCTGCCCCGACTGTGGGAAGAGCTTCAGACAAAAATCTGGTTTCAATGTCCATCGGAGAAGGCACACGGGAGAGTGCCCCTATCAGTGTTCCATCTGTGAGGAAAGGTACAAGACCAAGACTTCCTTAATATTCCACATGAAACGCCACATCGACTAGTGCTGGCCACTTCCCCTCCTCTTCTCTCTGCGTCTGTAGAGATCGGAGGAACGGTGGAGATAATAAAGAGTTGGCCAACGCCTTAGGGAGCCAAGTGGCTCCACTATTGACGTGTGTAATGTGTGTCTCAGGAGGATGGAGGCACCGGGAGCGTGACATTATTATTACTGTATTGCATTGTTCTCTGACCCTCTCCCGTCCCTTCCCAGCGCTCTCTGTCAGGGGCAGGCCGAAAGGTTCAGCTGGGTTTCCTGGTCCCTGTTCTCAGCCAGGGGCTCAGTTCCCATTGTTGCGCACTGGGATTATTCCAGAAATTGCCGCCCTGGGAGGCATTTTACTCCTGTTTCGGTGTGGGACGCTGGGGAGAGAAGGGGTCTGAAATTTCTGGGAAGTTGAGTGTCTGCGGAGTCTTTATTGCTCATTGTATGATTTTGTCAGTATTGTTCAGTTATTTGTTCCCTCCCCCCCAATAAGATGCAAATAAAACTTCTGGCAGATCCCATTTTCCTGAGCAGCCTGGGAATGTCAAAGGTTCTTGAGCTCTGGAAGGGGGAGAGGCCAAGTGTCCCAGACTGGGCGAGTTGTCTCTCTCTGCAGGAATCACTCATTCCCCCACGTTCAACCCTTTCACTGATGTCTCAACCCATCCAGCTTTAGAAGCGGGAATGCAGGTACATCCGTGTCTTGGCTCTTGCAGCTCTGATGGCCTCTGAGCTCGATCTTTGGGTCTTCCCTGTCCCTCCACAAGGGGTTGAATTGGGGTAGAGGAGAAACAGCCTCAGAAGCAGAATCCAGAATCCCTGGCTGGGTGGCAGCCCCAGAGGACAGGCACAGCTGGAGATGATGGGTAGATTTCCAGATGGGCAGCAGCCCATCTCTGTCTCTCCAGCAGCGTCTCCAGCATCAATGTGCCCAGCTCAGTGAGGAATGCAGTGACATTTCCCACAGACACAGAGCTACCGCAGGGCCAGAACATCCCATATGTGTTCTGGCCCTGTGGCTGGCAAAGCTGGGTAGGTGGGGGTGAGAATAATTTGTCATGCAGAGTCCATATGGGAGGGAAAACACTGGCAGCACGAGTGGCTGAGGGAGACTGACAAGAGGCTGGGAGTCAGAGCCAAGGACCTAGGATTTTGCCATGTGATAAAATAGCAACAAAGACCGGTGTGAGTCTCAGGCAAAGACGGCCCACAGTGCGGAGCAGGGATGGGAGAGTCACTCTCTGCTCAGCTCTGGGGACACCTACCTGGGAGCTTGGACCCAGCTGGCTGCCCAGGGCCCTGAGCTGCTGGGATCCTGCTAGTCCTGTTTCATGCTCCCATTCTGGGAGATTTCTTAATGAAATAGGATTGTGCCCAAGAATTCCTGAGAGGGGAAAGTTGCATGTCTTGGCTTGAGCCTGAGGCACTCTTGCATGGGACTGTAGAGAGCCAAGAATCGCCCAGATCAAATTCATTAGTGCCGTGTCTTCATAATGTACCACGCTGCTCATGAAATACGCACACTTTGCAATAGCAGTACAGAAGGTAACATGGATAGAGACCCAACCCTGCTCCCAAGTGCAAATTACACATAGAAACAGCCCTCGAGACAGTAAAAATACACCGACAGAAATGAATAAGTGGATCCATTTAGTGTGTGAAAGTAGAATGAATTGAGTAAAGGAATGCTGTATGTTCCTTTAAGCGGGGATGAGGAATGTTGAGATAAAGTTGCCAGGAAGATAAACATTAAGATATGGAACAATGGGTCCACTTAAGCTAATGGTGGGACATTAGCAGGAGATCGGTAAGAGTTAATAAGGAAATAAGATGTGCCTGTCTAGCCCCAGGTAAACTTATCAGTTCTGTTCCTTTTGTTATCTCGTTAAGTTCACGCCCTTTTTATCTGTATAAATAAAGTCGCTTAAGCCTTGCATGGGACTCGCACACTACCTGGGTGTATTGGCAGAGCACTTTTCTAATAGAACAGAGTGGTCTGACAAAATGTGAGTCCTGAGTCTAACTTTGACAATTTGAAGATCCCACTGAGATGGCAACCGTCTTCACTGGGGCCATGTGATTCCTGAATGTTTTTGCAGGATGACCATGGCAGCTGGCACCTGGGCATTTGGCCCGAGCAATCCTCTGCCGGAACGGAAGGTTGCACAACCACAGTGACATCTATGCCATCAAACCTGTTGGTTCCCACTCTGTTCTGGTAGGGATCCAGGGATCTGACATCAGGAATCTGGTCAGGTAATTATTTCTGTGTTTTGTCCGGACTGAGGACTGTCCTGTCTCTGCATCTATCTGTCCTCCTGTGGAGTGTTTGAGTCTGGGTACCGTCTCCGTCCGGGGATTGGCTGACCAAGGGGTTCCTGTCCCCACGGTCTGAGTGAGTGAAATCTGCACAATCGCAACCACACCGCACTTTGGGTAAAACCCTTGGTGTGAAAGCAAGGACGATGGAGGCAGTAGCCTGTGGGCTCCTTTTGTGTGTTGCACTGGGCATCACTCTGACAAACGAAATTTCCTTCTTGTGCGATTGGTGTGTGTGAAGTCCTCCTGTATGGGTAACCAGACATCTAAGTTGGGACAGTTCCCTAAAAGAACGCTGGCTTATTTTATGCATTTTAAGAAGGGTCTGGACTCCTGTAAATTTCTGGAAAAATGGTCTAGGTTAACTCAGAGGGATCCCAAAACTCATAGACTTTAAGGACAGAAGGGACCATTATGATCATCTAGTCTGACCTCCTGCACAGTGCAGTGGCCACTGTTAGGATCTTGTGACAAAGACCGAGTGGACGTCTTAAAAGACAAACTCGGCCAACCTAAAACTAAATTGGTTAGAGGAGAGGTTGATTGTTTCATGCAGTGGTGGGAAGAGGCAAATTGTAGATGAACAGAATCAAAGCTCGCCTCTCTCAAAGATTCAGATGATAAGTTAAAAGCTTTAGTGGAAGCCTCCTCTCCCACCACCAGACCAAGCGCTCCCCTTTACCCCGTTCTGCGAGAAGACTCGGATCGATCCCAACCCCCTTCATACTCCTATCTCATTGTGGAAAAGGGTGAAGAAAGCCCCTTTTTAAATTCTGGGGACGACAATGAGAAAGACGCATTAATTGGCTTGGCAGCCTTGCGTCGGATCAATAGACGGTCACCAACCTCCCCAGTTCAGGAACAACTCTGAGGTCACCAGTTCAGGCCAGTCTGGATCATCTGATACCGCCCAGACCCATTCCTCAGACCCTTCAGACCCCGTTTCCCTGAAAACCTCCAGTCTGCCTGAGTCCCCTGATTTCCCTCATACATACAAAGATAGCCTAAATAACGATTGGGTCCACCACTTGTGCTCTGGCTCTAAAACTCTCCAGGCTCCCCTCCGAATCCTGCATACTGGGGGCCAACAAGAAGATCCCACTTGGAGCTATAAACCTTGGACTTCACAGAGCTCCATTCAATTGTAAAAGGCTTTCCAAAGCCCCTGGAAAATCCTACCAAATTCACAGAGGAATTTTTGCTGGTGTGCGACACCTATGAACGCTCTGAGGCAGACCTCCTGCAGCTGTGCAAGCTACTTGTAACCCCTAGCAAGCATGGAAAATGGCTCACAGCAGCAAATTGGCCCATCAGTGAGTGCCACTCTAATTTTCCAGACACCGATCCTGACGCTGAATACTGGAAAAAGTGTAAAGACCGAGCTAAACACCTACATAAGGCCATCCCTTGAGTATGGACTCCTAAAACCAACTGGAGGGCCATACACCGCTGTAAACTGACAGGGAGAAAACCTGAGCGACTTGCACCCGGCTGACTGATGTTTTTCTGCAATATTCTGGTATACAGCAACCGGGTGAAAATGGACAGGGGCACCTTGGCTCATGCATTTGTTAATGGCCTCCTACCTGCTATTGGCAGTATGCTAAAGCGAATAAGTGTTGGGTGGGAGACTGAAACCATGGACAAATTGGAAGCAGTGGCAGAGCACTGCCATTGCACTCTGAAAGGAAAGGAGGAACAGTCCTCCTGAAAATTAATTGCCCTGCAAATACAACATTATTCAGGGCAGGGCAAACAGTACCGGGGACGGGGAAGGTTCCAGGGACGGGGACATGGTCACAGGAGGGGCTGTGGAACTGGATTTTCAAGTTTTGGGGAAGTTTGTAATTACTGTAAGCAGCCTGGACATTGGAAGAACGAGTGTCCGTGGCGGCCTAATAGCTCTGTAGGCAACCAGTTAGACCCCCGGTTGGCACAGCTAGTCAGTCCCCAGCCTTACTTTGTCCCACAGCAATGATGGGATGCCGGGGAACCTCAGGAAATTTTTGCTCCTTTACTACCTCTCACTCCCACGGGTGAGTGTGTTTTGACTATCAATGATCTTTCTCTCTGTTTCCTTGTTGATATGGGATCTCCGCTCTCTGCAGTTCATACTACCGACCTGCCTGCAGTTCCCCGCTCTGGAAAAACCGTGTCCACTGTGGGCATTAAGGGAGTCCCAGCCCTTTATCCTTTTTCAAAACCTCTACTGGTCCAGATTGGTCCCCTTTCTGCGGATCATGCCTTCCTTCTCTCTGATTCCACTCCAGTAGACCTTTTGGGTCGGGATCTGTTATGTAAGCTTGGCTGCACCATATACTGTTCTCTGGATGGTGTCTACTTACAAATCCCCCAGTCCTCACTGAGTGATTCTGTAGCCTCCCTGCTGTCTGAACATTCCCCTTTCCACTCTGGTCCCCTGTTACTCATTGATCCCATCCCCTGAACATGTAATTTCGCAGGTCCCATCCTCTTTGTGGCCAACCCACCCATCTGAAGTGGGTTGCTTAAATACTGACCCCGTCTGCATTACTGTTGACTCCTCCAACCACCTGCCTCACCTGTCTCAGTACCCTTTAAACCCCCAGGCACAGGCTGGCGTTGCTCCGGTCATAACTGCCCTGTGGGAGCAAGGCATTATTGTTCCCTGTTCCAGTCCCTGTAACACTCCTATCCTCCCCATTCGAAAAGCTGATGGCAAATCATGGCGACTTGTTCAGGACCTTCGAGCCATTAACTGCATTGTTATACCCGCTTTTCCTGTTGTCCCTTACCCAGGAACAATTCCGGCTTCTAAGTTCTATCGCACCTGATGCAACTCATTTTACTGTTGTTGATTTGTGCTCTGCTTTCTTTTCTGTCCCGGTTCACTCTGACTCCCAGTATCTTTTTGCTTTTTCTTACAAGGGGCAGCAATATATATGGACCACACTTCCCCAGCGGTATATGGAAAGCCCATCTTACTTTTCCCAAGCATTAGCCCAAGACCTCGCTGACCTTGTTTTCCCATCCAGGTCCACACTAGTCCAATATGTAGATGATCTACTCTATTCCCTTCGTTGTCTGCCTCAGAAACTGATTCTTTAGTGCTCCTTACTGCCCTAGCAAACAAGGGTCACAAGGCTTCTCGCTCTAAGCTGCAGCTCTGTCAAGCCTCTGTCACATACCTTGGCTTTCTTCTCTCCCAGGATTCCCATACACTTTCTCCCGCCCGCGTCCAGGCTATCCTCAGCTTTCCCCGACCCTGCTCCCCACGCCAGGTCCGAAAGTTTTTGGGCCTGGCTAGATTTTGCGGGCAATGGATTCCCCAATATGGCTTCCTTGCAAAACCTCTCCAGGAACTCACTCAGTTCTCTGTGCCTGACCCCATGCCGTGGCCCCTTGAGGCCAACTCTGTCTTTGTTTCCCTCAAACAGGGTTTGGCTTCTGCCCCCGCTTTAGGGCTGCCAGACTATTCTAACCCTTTTACCCTTTTCTACCATAAACAATCTGGGTGTGCACTTGGAGTTCTCGCTCAGGTGCACAGAGGCAAGAGCCACCCAGTGGTTTATTTCTCTGCCACTTTAGACCCTGTGGCCCAAGGCCTGCCTCCCTGCCTGTCTGCTGTGGCTGCTGCAGCACGCCTGGTCGAAATGTCTGAATCCCTTGTCCTCCGCTCTCCTCTTACCCTCATGGTCCTTCACTCTGTGGAAACTCTGCTGTTACAACGTAATACAAGCCACCTCTCCTCCGTCTGCCTTACCAGGTATGAACTTTTACTGCTGTTGGCTTTATATATCACTGTAAAGCATTATTCTCAGTTAAATCCTGCCACTCTCCTTCCCTTGTCTAATGATGGTGATCCCCATGACTGCCTTGCAACTGTCTCTGCTGTCACTGTCCCCTACTCTGACCTTTCTGATGTCCCTCTCCCTAACTCTGACCTTGTTTTGTTCACTGATGGTTCCTGTTTTCAAGACAACCAAGGTTGTCTCCTTGCAGGATACGCTGTAGTGTCACTCTCTGAAACCCTAGAAGCTACGCCTTTACCTTCTGTAACCTCGGCGCAAGTCGTCGAATTAGTCGCCCTCACCCGTGCCTGCTTTTTGGCGGAGGGACTCTCCGCCACCATTTACACTGACTCCCGCTATGCTTTTGGGGTTGTCCATGACTTTGGCACCCTCTGGCAAGCTCAGGGTTTCCTTACCTCTGCCGGTACCCCTATTAAAAATGGCCCCTACATCGCTGCTCTCCTGTATGCAGTTTTACTTCCATCTGCCCTAGCTCTTGTTAAGGGCCCTGGCCACTCGACGGTGGATACTGATGTTGCTAAGGGTAACACATTTGCTGATGCCTCTGCTAAACATGCTGCTGCCCGAGAACCTTCCCCAGATGCATTTCTAGGTTCCCTTTCTGTTTCTATGCCACCGCCGTCCCTCACTGACCTCACCCTGCTCCAGGACTCTGCCCCAGAAGCCAAGAGAGTCCTGGGTTGCCCAGGGTTGCTCTCTAAATCCTGATTCTCTTTGGCGTTCGCCAACTGGCATCTTTGTGGACCCCTTATCACTCTATCCCTTGCTGGCCACCCTGCTACACGGTGTTTTGCATGTCGGAAAGGAGGGAGTGGTCTCTGCTGTAACTAAGGCAGGACGGGGGCCCCCCCATTTCATCTCTTTTGCAGCCCGCCATTGTGCTGCCTGCACCACTTGCCAAAGCCACGACATTGGTAAACTTGTAAAAGTGGCTCAGTGGTTCCGGGGCCTGCCCCAAACACCATTCTTGCATTGGCAACTTGATTTTGTACAAATGCCTAAGTGTCAACAATTTGAATTTATTTTGGTTATGGTATGTTTATATTCTGGGTGGGTTGAAGCCTTTCCCTGTTACAAGGCTGACTCACTGTCTGTTGCCAAATGTTTGTTAAATCATCATATGCCTGCCAAGGGAATTCCTGCCACTCTGTCCAGTGACCGGGGTACAGATTTTACTGGACAACTTGTTCAGCACCTGGATCGTGTATTACATATCACACACCTGCTGCACTGTCCCTACCACCCACAAAGTGCAGGTGCTGTGGAAAGGTGAAATGGTGTACTTAAGAATAAACTTGCTAAGATTTATGACTCCACAGGGTTAAGCTGGCCAGCAGCTTTACCACTAGCCCTTATGGAAATGCGATCCACTCCATCCCAAAGGCATAAACTGAGTCCTTTTGAAATTGTTATGGGACGCCCTATGCGAGCCGTGGCTACCATTCCTCCAGTCCTAGACTTGAACTTGACTCACCGTACGCTCCTTCAACATTGCAGGGGATTAATGCAAGCTGTAAGTCACTTCCATTAACAGGTTCGAGCCACCTGGCCAACGGAGCCCACCTCCAACGCTTGCCACAATCTCAAGCCAGGTGACTGGGTCTACATACGGCACCATCATCGAAAACACACCTTGGAGCACCGGTGGAAGAGTCCTCATCAGGCACTGCTTACTACCCAGACAGCTGTTAAACTGTCTGGCATCGCAGCGTGGATACATGCTTCGCAGTGTAAGAATGCACCCTCCCCGGCGAACCAGTTAACACCTCAGAACCGCACAGAGTCAATTTTGACTCCAGAAGAAGATGTGGAGGAACAGCCTGCAATACCTTACAATCTATGCTCTCATAGGGGTTGCCAGAAGCAGACGACGACCTAAAGCAAGGCCCAAGAAGAAACAGTAGCGAGCCTAGCACCTGCTGCCTGGTGGACATAAAACTGTGACTGTGGTACTGTCAGTTGAGATTGTCAGAACCAGAAGGGCCCTGCCTCAAACATGTGCCCCGGGTGGTGCCTGTTCCTCGGCTGCTAGTGTCTTAAGGTCTGGGGAGTCCACAATGACAATTCTTTTATCCAGCAGCAAGTGTGGATAGCTCAGACCCTTAATATTTCTAAATGCTGGGTCTGCAGCCACATCCCAGCCCACTCTCAAGCTGGTGTTCCTGTCCTGACAATCCCTCTCAATTCCCCAGACCTCACTGGAGGACCTCATCCATTTAACAAAACATGGAACAGCAATGACACTTGGGAAGCAGTGGGAATAAATGTATCTAAATGGATAAGTGTGGTGGAGGGAAAAGGCCATTGGTGTTGGTTGTGTAATGGAACAGGGCTGGATCGGGGAAAAGCCATTGCATTCAGCATATTGTGGCCAATGGTGTATGGGATTATTCGAACAAAACTAAAAAGTGGCAGGCCGGGTCTGGGGATGTGAATTTTTTTCAACCTGAGATCAAACAGAAAAATCAATCTCATGTTCCCGCTACAGCAACCTTGGTGAAAACAATACAATCTTTCAATGCCATGCAAATAACACCACTCCTCGTAAGGAGAATTACCCTGTGCCCTTTGGGGGATATTACTCATCTTTTGCAGATACCTATATGATAAATGGGTTCAACTGACCCTTCCTGGCCTTAATAGGCCATCATTGGGTTTGTGGGACCAAAGCTTATACCACGTTACAAGCTAACTGGTCAGGTATCTGTTATCCCACCCGACTCTTCCCACAATTCCAAGTGCTGGGGTCCTTCCCACGAGAATGCGTCTGTAATTTCAGGCGAAGAAGAAGGGACTTACCAGATGCCCAATGGTATGTATCAAGGTTTTTTCACCACTCTGAACTTTAGGGTACAGATGTGGGGGACCTGCATGGACCCTTCTAAGCTTAATTACTAGCTTAGATCTGGTAACACTACTACCACCCAGAATTTCAGTGTCTGGGGCACTTTCTGTCCCCTCAAAACTTTCCCCTCCCTGGGTTGCCTTGAGGGACTTCACCAATTCCCTGGTGAACACAGATCCAATCCCCTTGGATCTTAAAACAAGGAAAAATCAATCAGGTTCTTAAAAAGAAAGCTTTTAATTAAGAAAGAAAAAGTAAAAATTATCTCTGTAAAATCAGGATGGAAAATACTTTACAGGATAATCAGATGCCTATAGACCAGAGGGGCCCCCTCAGCCTTAGGCTCAAAGTTACAGCAAACAGAGGTAAAATCCTTCCAGCAAAAAGAAACATTTACAAGTTGAGAAAACAAACATAAGACTAACACGCCTTGCCTGGCTAATTACTTACAAGTTTGAAACATGAGAAACTGATTCAGAAAGATTTGGAGAGCCTGGATTGATGTCCCGTCCCTCTCAGTCCCGAGAGCGAACAACAACAACACAAAGAGCACGAACAAAGACTTCCCTCCACCAAGATTTGAAAGTATCTTGTCCCTCTATTGGTCCTCTGGTCAGGTGTCAGCCAAGTTTACTGAGCTTCTTAACCCTTTACAGGGAAAGGAGACATTAACCCTTAACTATCTGTTTATGACAGTATGTAAATGACATAAGGCCCTTAACCTGGGAAGAGGCCATTGGCGGTTCCCTTATCCCACTTGGGGGAGTAATACACCATGTAAAAAGGCTCCTGAGGTTACAAGCAGTAGTTGAAATAATGGTAAATGAAACTGGAGAAAGTTTAAGGCCCTGGCCAAAGAAACGGGTGATCCGACAGGTGGCCCTCCAAAACCGTCAGGCAGTGGACATAGTGCTAGCGGCCAAAGGAGGGACCTGTGCTTTCACTGAAAAACAATGTTGTGTGTTTATACTTGACTATGCCAATGAGGTAATAGATCGTGCCAGCCACTTAGAACACATCACATATCTTCCCCATGAAAAGCTGAGTTCTTTATGGAAGTGGCTAAGTAACCTGTTCAGTTTCTCTGGCATAGGAAACTGGTTGTTTCAGGGAGCCCTGACTATCTTGTTTGTAATCCTAATGATTTTTGAATGTTTTCAGTTAATCTCCTGTTGTATCCAAAATTGCGTAAGACAAGCTACGCAGACAGCTGTCCCAAACCACCTAATATGATGGTTTTAAATATCACTGATGAACAAAGAGACAAAGAACGATTGATTTGTGGAACCCAGTAATTGTTGGTCATTGCATAGCTTGACCAAAAGGAGGGATTGTGAAAGTAGAATAAATTAGATTGTGAAGGTAAAATGGATTAAAGAAATACTGTATGTTCCTTTAAGCAGTGATGAGGAATGTTAAAATATAGTTGTCAGGAAGATAAACATTAAGGTATGGAACAATGGGTCCACTTAAGCTAATGGTGGGATATTAGCAGGAGATCGGTAAGAGTTAATAAGGAAATAAGATGTGCCTGTCTAGCCCCAGGTAAACTTATCAGTTCTGTTCCCTTTGTTATCTTGTTAAGTTTGTGCCCTTTTTATCTGTATAAATAAAATAGCTTAAACCTTGCATGGGACTCACACACTTTCTGGGTGTATTGGCAGAGCACTTTGCTAATAGAACAGAGTGGTCTGATAAATTGTGAGTTCTGAGTCTGATTTTGATAGCAGGTAGATGCCTTGTGGGATTTTCAAAAGTGTATGGCTGCCTAATTACCATTAATTTCTTCTGTATTAACAGGCACCTATAACTGAGGGACCTTAGCACTGTAGCAACTCCAGCAGTCTGTAGCAGAAATGCAATTGTCCCTACCTCAGTTTCCCTTAACTGGTTCAGAGATGGAACCTAGATCTGTCAGTGTTTGTAACTCCAGTGCCCCATCTGACTTAGTCTCTTCGCTTTTGGGTCTGAGAGGAGTCTGGCCCCACCCAAAGTGCTGCCAGCCCCTTTAGTGGGGCCATTGTCCCAGGGATTTAGGCCTTTGTCTCAGGCCTCTCCTGACCCCTTTTCCATTGCTTCCCCTGTACAGGTTTCTTCCCTTCTTACTGCAACAGGATAGGAAGACAGTAAGTTACAGCAGGAACACAAAGGCAAAGTTCCCTATTCCTGTTCCTGTTCCCACCCCTCGTCAGGGATCTCAGCAGTCTCTACCCACGTCCGTCCCTGGGTGGTAGGGGGACCCAGGCCCATCCTCTCCTCTGGGTCCCAGCCCAGGGGACCTGAGTGATGCAGTCAGGGACTGTGTTTAAACCACCTCCTGCCTCAGGGCCTTGCAGGTACCTCCTGCCTGGTACCTTCTCTGGTTCTGGCAGAGACCTGCTTTCTGTGCACAGCTCCCTCCAGGCTTCCTCTTCCCTGAGTCTCCCTGTAGCTCCCCCAGGGGCAGATCCTGGCCAGAGCTGGGTGAAGGCAGCAGCTTCATGACGTTCACACAGCTCAGAGCCTTTCTGCAGGTGCATGAACAATAAGGGGACACATTCCCTGGGGTAGTGAGATCTAAGGCTCCCAGGGCCCTTTGTGCAGTCACCTTCCAGCCTGGCCCAGCACTTTCCCCCAGGTCTCTCTCATCACCTAGAGCCTCCAGCTCAGGAGTTGGTGTCAGCAGACCCCCAGAGATGCCCTGTAGGGCTGGTTCCAGCCACAGGAAACCATCCTGGGCTGGGCACAGAAAGGGGCTTTAATGAAGGTCTCTCCTTGGCACAAACCCCACTAAAGAGCAGCAGCTGCTTAGCCCAGGATCCCAAATCACAGTGGAGGCAGCAGCACCACGTAACAGGCTTTATCACTAACTCAGGGCTTGTCTACACTGACAAGTTTTGTCACCCAAAACTGCCTTTTGGTGACAAAACAGCAAGAGCGCACACACTGAAATGGGACTTTTGTCAGAAAAAATGGCCAGTTTTGGCAACAAAAAACTTCCACCCCTGTGAGAGACTTTTGTCTTTTCCCTTCCCTTTATTGTCGACAAACAGCCAGTGTAGACAGCATGCCTGTCTTTTCTTGGCCTCCAGATAGTGTCCCACAATTCCCATGCTGCGCTTTGGTCAGCAATTTGAACTCCGCTGCCTTTTAGGCAATCCGCCCCTCCCCCTTGCAAGCCCTGGGAATTTGAAATCCCATTTCCTGCTTGCTGGCTCAACGTGAAGAGGTGTCCTGGTTTCTCCCCGGTAAGCATGGCTGGCTATCGCACCACATGTGCTCCCACCTGGACCACTGCGGAGCTGTTGGATCTGATCAGTATATGGGGAGAGGAGGCTGTTCAGTCACAGCTGCTAGTGACCCCTTAGGGATCAGGACACATATGGGCACATTTCTCAAGGCTTGTGTGAAAAGGGCTGTGAATAGGACATGCAGCAGTGCAGAGTGAAGATAACAGAGCTGAGGCAGGTGTATCATAAGATGCGGGAGGCAAACCATTGCTCCGGTGGTGCAGCTAAGAGCTGCCACTTCTCTAAGGACCTGAATGCTATCCTTGGTGCTGACCCCACCTCCATCACCGATTGCCCCATGGATACTTTGGTGACAGCAAAAAGAGGGGCTAACCCAGAGTCTGAAATTCTGGATGAAGAACTGGAGGTAGAAGATTTGCAGCTCCCAGAGGGGTCGCCCGGTGGGGCAGGCAGCCAGGAACTTTTTCTCCACTCCAGAAGTGCTCTCCAGGGAGCAGGAAGCAGATGACACCCCGGGTAAGTTGCTGTGACTTGGTTAGGGAATAGAAGAGTTGAAGGCAGGTTGTGTTTTTATGAGAGCTGGACATTGCCCTGTGTAGCTAATCTGCATGGCCAAGCAGGGTGTTGCTGGACATCAAGATCTCCATGGAGATCTCCAGAGAGGGGCTCTGGAAAGTTTCCAAGAGGTACTAGTTAATCCTCTGCCGCAGATTCCAAGGGATTGTAGGAAATTGTCCCCTGCCATTTAGCAATCGCTGGAGCTGGGACCAAAGTGGCACATAGCTGAGCTGCATATAGACTGGGGTGAAAGCCACAGACATGCAGTAGTTACACCCTAGTTTCCCTGCTTACCTGCAGCAGTGAGAGGTCAGCCAGAGATGTGCCTGCCTGTGGAAAAGTGCGTGATAATTTTAGAACGAGTTTCCCGCAAAGGTGCACTGCAAGCTGTGACAACCACCCTCCATGCGATCTTGACACTCACCATGACTGGGGTGCTTGCAGAGCTGTGTGCCTGCCTAGAGCTCCATTTCCACCTTCCCACAACACCTAGCGACAGATGGTGTCACCAGGCACTGTGGGATACATACCCACAGTGCATTGCTCACCCTGTCGACAATGGTGCTCCGACAATGGTGGACACGATCTGTTGAGCAAATGTAAACTCATGTTGAGGTCATTACTTTTTGTCAATGTTTTTTATGTCAACATTAGTTTCATTGACAAAACTTGCCAGTAGAGGCAGCAGCATCATGTAACAGGCTTATCACTAACTCAGACCCAGGAGCCACAGGGTTTCTAATTTCTGTTCTTTATGCTCCCCTCTTCTCCCAGCACCAGCCACAACAGCTCTCAGCTGCTTCATTCTCTTCCCCTCCATCCCAACCTCAGCTGCTACCCTCACTGGGACAGGGACTTTCTGAGGCTGGAAGGAACCAGCCCCGGACTCTGCCCAGATTGTCTGGGGGAGGAGGTGATGTTAACCCTTCGCTACCCCTGGCTCTGTCTCCCTCCCAACCCCCAGGCTGTGACTAGGGCTGGCTCCAGCATTTTTGTTGCCCCAAGCGGCAAAAAAAAAAAAAACCACCCCGCCATCAGCGGCAGCTCTACCGCGCCGCTTCCTTCTTCGCTTCTTTGGTGGCAGGTCCTTCCCTCTGAGAAGGATTGAGGGACCCACTGCTGAAGAGCCAGCGGTGCCGCCCACGGCCGGCGCCACCCATTAGGCGCCCTAGGAGGTCGCCTAGGGCACTAACATTTGGGGGGCGGTGACTGCAGTGTCCGGATGTTCGGCCGCTGCGGTCGTCAGTGGTATTTTTGGGGCGGGACCTTCTGCCACCTGTCGGGGGTGCCATTTTGGGGGCGGGACCTTCTGCTTCCTAGGGCACCAAATAGGCTGCTGGCGCTCCTGGTGCCGCCCCTTTCCATTGGCCATCCCAAGAACCTGCTTCCTGTGCTGGTGCCTGGACCCGGCCCCGGCTGTGACATGAGGGTGACTCACTGCAGCTCAGCACAGGGCCTGCTGAGAGCAGCGGGAAGGAAACAGGCTCCTCTGAGCGCAGGAAAGTGAAACTAACCTGCAGTGGCTGGGTCCCGGGTGCAGAGGGGCCATGGCTGCCGGGGACCTGGCCGAGAGCTTCCAGGACGAAGTGACTTGCTCCATCTGCCTGGAGTATTTCACAGACCCTGTATCTATTGAGTGTGGGCACAACTTCCGCCGGGCCTACATCAGCCAGTGCTGGTGGGAGCCAGAGCCAAACTCCTCCTGCCCCCACAGCAGAGAAACTGCCCCGCAGAGAGACCTGCGGCCCAACAGGCAGCTGGGGAACCTGGTGGAGTTAGTGAAACGCCTGAGGCTGCAGGCGGGGCCAGAGCCCGAGGGGCAGAGAGCGTGTGAGAGGCACCAGGAGACGCTTAAACTCTTCTGCGAGGAGGATCAAGCCCCCATCTGCGTGTTGTGTAACAGGTCCCGGGCGCACCGCACTCACACGGTGGTGCCCATCGAGGAGGCTGCCCAGGAGTACAGGGTAGGGAACAGTTATCTGCATGGCTGGGGCAGCTTCTCTGCAGCTACAGAGCCCTCTGCATGTGTCTGACCAGCCCTGGGTTAGAGCCAGGGAACTGCCTGATAGTGGGATTGTTGTGCAGTGGGAATTTTTCATAATATTTTGGATGAATAGTGTGTATGCCTCAGTGTCCCCTATGTGGTGCACGTTTAACACCGACAGACCCCCGTTGTCGTCAGTGGGGATCAAAGCTGGGGACCTGTGGAGCTTAATGCATGAGCCTCTACTGCATGAGCTAAAGGTCCTGTTTCTCTTCTCCACGGCTGTAGGGGGTTCATATACCTTTAGCTGGCCTAGGTGCCACCAAGGGGTACAGAGCGCCACACCAAGCAGGTGTGGCTTACACATGGCTAAGGCTATGAGTTTTTCACAGAGGTTGGAGAAGTCACAGAATCCGTGATTTCCAGAGACCTCCGTGACTTCAGCTCACAGCAGCTGGCAGCTGCAGAGAGCTGGGGAGTTCCTGGCTGCCACAGGCGTTGCAGGCCCTCGGAGCTCGTAGCGGGCTGCGAGTGGTGTGGGGACCCCGCAGCTGAGCTCCCCATTTGGTTAAGGATATTTTTAGTAAAAGTCATGGACAGGTCACAGGCTTCCATGAGTTTTTCTTTATTGCCCGTGACCTGCCATGACTTTTACTAAAAATATCTGTGACAAAATCTTAGCCTTACCCATGGTTAATTAGGTGAGGGGCGGGGGGAAGGATGTTTACTTGTAGAGACCCAGAGATTCAGGCATGAGGGACAGCTGGCTGCCTGGGGCCCCATGCCCATGGAGTGTCCCAGGAGACAGTGGCCACACCAGTTGGCTGGACATTTGGCACTAAACAGTAAATGACCATTGATGGCCCATCCTCTGTGGGAAGCCAGCCAAGTGTGCCCAGCTGGGGTTCGAAGTGTGGGCTGCTGGAGGCTGGAGAGCAGCTTCTGAGCGCAGACTACAGAGGGGTCAGAGGGTTCTGGGAGTGACTCAGATGGACCTTTCCATTCTCTGTGTTAACTAAGCACTGTCTGCGCTGTGTTCCAGACATGTAAAAAACCAGAGAGAGTCAATTATTTTTTATTAGGGTCCAAATTTCTTGGTCAAGGCATAGTCAAGGTCCAGACTTCAAAGAAAATAATAAAAAAATAGTAACAATCATGATAATAAATAAATAAAAATATTTCAGGATCTGCTCAAAAGCATCAGATGGTCCAGATTTAGCCTGCGGTCATCTGTTGACTACCTCTGTAATAAACCCCTCAGCTTTTACAATGCTGGTTGAGAGTCACTCCAGAATAAGGAAGTGGAGGTACATGGCTCCCTTGGGGTGTACAAGTCTCCCTTGGGTGTCCAGCTCAGGTGGACTTGCTGACATGAAGTGGGGTGCTGTTAGAGAGTCACTCCAGAGTAAGGAAGTGGGGGTACATGGCTCCCGTGGGTGTCCAGCTCAGGTAGACTTGCTGATATGACGCAGGGCTGCTGGAGGCTCTGAGATTGAGTCAGGAGGCAGTGAAGCCAAGTGGCTTTCCTCATTGGACAAAGTGTGATCCTAAGGGGGTTGCCACACCAAAAAGCTCCTCCCAGAGCTGTTCCAGAGCACCGGACCTATGGCAGGGAAACAGCCTGGAGATGATGGTACTGGGACAGAGTGGGCCAGGCCCAACAGCTCTGCCCGGGGAGTTACCATGGAGTTGGGGTCACTTTTTCAGCAGGCTGGAGAAAGGAGAAGACCTGCTCCCATTGACTTACTCTGCTCAGTGATGATGTTGTTGCTGGGCACAAACCAGTGACCCCAAAACAGCCCCCAGAGCCATTGTCTGTTTGCAGGAGCAAATCCTGAGCTGCCTGCAGTGTCTGCGGGAGGAGAGAGCAGAGCTCCTGGGACTGAAATCCGACTGGGACAAGGAGAGTGAGAGGCTCCTGGTAGGTGCCGTGCTCTGCCCGGCTGGTTTGCATAGGGGTGTCAGTGAGAGTGGGGGGTGGGGGTGTCTGCGCTGGTTGGGGTCTGGCCTGTGCAGAAGGTTAAAGGTTTCCAGAGTCGATGCAGGGAGACAGTTCAGGGTCATTTTAACCAGTGCGGGAAAGCGTCTGCTCTCAGGTGCCTGATGTAAATCAGGAGTCAGTGGGGTCAGGGTCAGACTCCTCTGGGACCCTGGGGTTAGTTCCCCCTGGAGGCAATGGGTTCACCCCAGGGTGGCTGGGAGCAGCCTCTGGCTCTGGCTCTCTGGCACCATGGGAGGGGGGAGGCCAGTAAAGCTGCTGAACAGGCACAGATGTGGCAGGGGTCAGGGCGGAGCAGGGGGAGATTTGTGCTGATCTCAGGGTTTGAGTGTCAAATATTCCAGTGATGCTATTTGGCCAGCACCATTTGCCAAGGCCTGGTCTGCACTTCAGTCTGTTGCTGGTACAGTAATGGAGGGTGGGGGGTGATTGATTGTAGGGGGGTTGGTAATTTTTGGTGACATTTTCATACTAGCAAAAGGCCTAGTGCACACACAGCTATGAAATGAAATACTCTGTGCAGCCTAGTGTCCCGGCCCTGCCCCTGCGCACCCCAGAGGCAGACGGAAGTGGAGCGGTGGCTGGTGGTGGTTGAGTGCGAGCGGCTGCGCCAGTTCCTGGCTGAACAAGAGCGCCTCCTGCTGGCCCGGCTGGGAGAGCTGGACAAGGAGGGAGGAAAATGCCACCCGCCTGGGTGAGGAGATTTCCCGGCTCAGCACCCTGATCACAGAGCTGGAGGGGAAGTGTCAGCAGCCGGTGCTGGAATTGCTTCAGGTCAGACTGTGTCAGACGCGCCCAGAGCCCAGTGCCGGGAGGGTACGGCCCCGGAGTCACTCAGGCTCCTAGGGCAACTCAGTGCAGGGAGCAGGGCCAGGAGCCCCAAGGCTGCAGAGACACAGGCATTTGGGCCATCAGGGAGGCAGCGGGAGGCTGGTAAAAGGCTGTTCCAGCCCTGGGCTCAGCACAGAGGACCTGGCCATCCCTGCAGAGTATCTGGTGTGAAAGGGGCTCTGCTCCCCCTAGCACAGCCCTTTAGTGCCTCCACCCCACTGGGGGGGCTGGGACTGGGATTGCAGAGTGACCCGGCTGGGCCAGGGGCACTGACTCTCTGCTCTGTCTCTCCCTCCCCTCTAGGGTGTCAGAAGTGCCGTAAGCAGGTGTGTCTGGGCTCTGTCTGGCCCTCATGCCCCATCAGGCTGGGAAGAGACTCAGAACCCAGGCTGCAGACCCAGCGCCCCAACTGTGGGAGGATCTCACCCTCTGGATTCAGCCTCCCTCCGTCTCCATCGCCCCGGGACTGCAGCCGCTGTGTCTGTGTGACCCACCCTGGGGAGGGGATCACCCCACAGCCCTGGGCTGGAGACCCCTCCCTGGGACCAGGCTGCTTGGGGGATCATTCATGGGTTTGAGGGTCTGTCACCCCAATGGCCTGACCTGGCCCCAGCTCTGTCATGGCCCAAAGGCTGTCCTGTGGGGGGGCCAGGGGCCTGTGAGGGAAGAGGCAAGTGTCCCAGCCCAGGCCCAAGTGGGGCAGAGTCCCCGTCCCAGAGCCCCCACCCCGTGGAGAGTGACCAGGCCCCTTGGAGGCTGAGGAGAGGCTGGGCTTGGAGAAGGGGCCCCTCTCTCAGCCCTGGGATCAGCCGCTCCAGGCCCCAGAGGGGACATGGGCCTGGCTGGGTGTGAGAGGAGCTGGGGCTGGCCCTGTCCAGGCTGGGTTTTCTCTCTGGCTGGACAGAGGCCCCCAGTCTGGCCCCGGCAGATCGTGCAGGCACTAAATTCCCTAGGCAGCAGAGGTCTTGGCTCCATTAGCCCTGCCTGTGGCCCAGCTCCCACCCGCTCCCCGTCTGGCTCTGGGGGGCAGGAACTTAGGGCCGAGGAGCGGAGAGGAATAAACACACACTCTTCGCCTTCTCGCCTCTGAGAGACACATCTCCACATCTGGCGCCCGAGTCCCCTGAGCTGGAAAAGAGAATCCGGGATTTCCCGCAAAAGAACAATCTCCAGGAGGCAGTGCCGGGATTCCTGAGTAAGGAGCATTGCTGGGGGTTTCTCTCGTTGTACTGGAGCTGGGCAGGGGGAGGGATTTGGCCCAGCAGGTTCAGTTATTATCAGTTCCTGTGTGCCCAATATTACTCATGGACCAGAGCTTAATTCAGAGCACTGTGACTGCCCAGCCCAGTGGGGCCCAGATCCTGGAAGAGCCCTCAGGATCCCATATTCCTGGCTGCTCACTGCAGAGCCCAAAGGGGGAAGATTTCAGGAGAGCAGATAATTCAGAATCATGAATCTGTGTGCCCAGCGCTGCCTCCTGCTCTCTCCCTGGGCTATCTGAGTGCAGGGGCTGATGCTCTTGGTTAACTGAGATGTTATCACAGACTCAGGGCTGGATTCTAAGCCTCCCTGAATGACACCAGCTGAGCATCACAGCCCTCGTGTTTGAGCACCTTGGGCCAGACTTTCAAAGGTATTTAGGTGTCTGCTGGGAACCTCCAAGCACCTAACTCCTATGGACTTACCTAACCTGCTTCAGCACTTTTGAAAATCCCACTCAGTGTCTACCCGCATATTTAGGTGCCTAAATATCTAGGAGAAGCTCCCCCCTTGTACCTTGGTCACCAGCCTGTCCTGGGATATTGTATCAGCTTGAAAGAGCTGTGACTCTTCAGTAGTGGTGAGACAGGGGTTGTGACTGATTATTCTCTCTCTCTGTCTCCTTCCAGAGGGGCTGGCTGCAGAGAGAGGTGAGAATCCTGGGTTGCTGTTCGCTGTGCCAGGGCAGGACGGGACAGCTGCTGGGAGCCTATTCCCCTGTCTGGAGCAGCCCCTGGGCTGGGCGGGTGTGACGGGATCTGCACAGGAGAAACCCAGCTGAGGAATGTGGGACAGAGAGGGGAGTAGGAGCCTGTTGAGCCCTGGTCTGCTCAGAGCCGGGTGCCGTGGGGAGGGCCTGTGTACATACCTGCTAGAGCTGCTGCTGATCAGCCCGGTCTCTTTGTGTCAGGACGTCAGCTCTGCCCCACAGTCTCTGCAATGAACCCCGCTCTGGGTGACTCTGCTCTGTGAATTCTCACCTCTCTTTCTCTGCTGGTTGTTCCAGGACTCAGAAGAGCCCGAGGATTCGCAGGTAACTGAGGCCAATCCTGTATCAATGAGTCCAGCCCCTTCCTTTGGAAGAGATTCACTACCTGCAGCTGCTCCTGGCACTACCCCCCAGTGGTGCCTGAGGCCTGGGCTCCGTCCTGGGCAGGGCCCCAGGTCCTGGGAGACGCGCTGGCCAGGCCCCGGGTCTCCAGCAGGGCCATTGGGGCTGGTACCGCGCTCGCTGCCAGAGTGCCCAGCCCAGCCTGTTGTCCCAGCGCTGAACCCTCCTCTGCAGGTGGGGACCCTGCTGCTTTTCCTGACTGAGCCCCCCTCTTTGCCGCTGCCTCTGCTGCTGCGCTCCAGGCTCAGCCCGTGCCAGGGCCAATGCGGCACTGCTGGGGCTGCTCCTTCCCTTGGCACCTGGATTCTCTATGTCTGGGACAAATGGCCGGGCAAGGGGACGGGACCTGCTCGGAGACACACACCCTGTGCTGCTCCCAGAGGGCAGAGACCAGCCAGGGCTAGGCAGCAAAGCACCACCGCCCTGGGATTAACCATTTCCTTCCACCCCCCACCAGCCCACCACCAGTCAGTGCCACTCGATTGCCTGCGCTCTGATCCCTGGGACCCGCGTCCGGCAGCTCGGGGGAGTCGCTGGGTGAATGTGTGGGGCAGTAACCGGGGCTCCCTGCACCCCAGGGTCCCCGTGTGCCATATGCGCCGACTTTCCCTCTGCCCCATGGATGCTCGACACTCCCCCCACAGCCCCGCCCCTGCACCACCCTCACCCTGCCCCAATTCTACCTCCTTCCCCAAAGTCCTCACCCTGCCCCTTCTCCACCTCATCCCTGAGCATGCTGCATCCCTGCTCCTCGCCCTCCCTCCTGGAAAGTCCTAAGCGCCACCAAACAGCTGTTAGGCGGTGGGGGAAGTGCTGGGAAGGGGGAGAGGAGCAGGGATGCAGAGGGCTTGGGAGGGGGGACGCGGGGTGGAGTGGAGCACCCGCTAATTTTCCCCCAAGGGTGCTCCAGCCCTGCAGCACCCACTCAGTTGGCACCTATGCCATGTGCAATGGGGAAGGCCCCATGCTGTCACATAGCCCTTAGGGGCTGGGCAGTGGGTGTTATTGATCTAGCGCCCATGAGTGCGCCAGGCGCTGCAGAGACAGAACAAGGGGCTGCTGGCCCCGAAGGGCTCCTGGTCTGAGTGCAGACAAGGCCCTGCAAGGGGACCAGCAAATGCTGAGGTGGTGCCAGGATCCCAGTGCGCCCTTGGGCCTGTCTGGCTCGGTCTGACAGTATTGTAGTGACCCTGCTGGCTCTATGCTGGGCCCTGGGTCACCCCAGTTCAGCATCCAGCCTTCAGGGGCTCGGTACTCCCAGGGTGGGGCAGGGGCAACCAGAGGGCAGGGGGAGCAGGTTCAGACAGCCACAGGCTGCAGGGAAGAGGGAACAGCCTGGGAGCTGGGATGGGGAGGCCAGGAGTCAGGTGGGAGGCACCACCCTGTGCTCAGTTGCTCCAGGTTCACACTCAGGGACCCTGGCTCCATTGGGCCCACGCAGACAGACTGGAGAGAGCGAGGCCTGGGGAACAGGAAGCAGTTCTGTTAAATGGGGGCCAGTTGTGCAGGCTCATCACAGGATGGCACCCCCAAGCTCCCCCTCAGCTGGGTCTGGGTGGCCCTGCCACCGCCCTGCCTCAGTTTACACTCTTCAGCACTCCTTAAACTGCTGCACACAGTCCAAAAGCTCTGAGACAAAAGTCCCCTGCTGAGGTCCAGTCTGAGTTCAGTTAAGCCCCAAAATAAAATCTTTTCCTTCACTCCGCTCCAGCCTCTGGCTCTAACTCAAGACCGTCACTCTCCTTGAGTCAGGAGCCCCTAGCCCTCCTTCCCAGAGCTGAGTTTGGGTCAGACTGTACCTCTGTTCCCTGCAGCCCGCATCTGCAGGGCTCCCTTCTAGGCTCCTTGCTCTGGGAGGTCTCCTGGGATCCCCTCTCCTCAGCAGCTTCCCATTTCTGGGATCCCTTCAGCTGAGCCCTGGCAACCCTTTATCACGCTCATTGGCTGTTTAGCTGCCAACCAGCCATCTAGGGATTTAATTACTTCCAGGTGGGGCTGGATTGGCTGGTTCTCCCTTACAGGAGCCTGTCACAGGTAGGCTGGGCCCTGACTCCCCCTAAAGGGCCAGCCCCCATGACCTCCCTTTCCCCGGTCCCCCAAAGCCGACCTCTACCTAAAGGCAGGCATGGCCGTGGCTAACACTTGGTTATGTTCTGCAACCAGGGGGCACTTCCTAGCCGGCTGCCACAAGGAAACCTACAAGGCCCTTGGCCATATTTTTATTCATGTCACTGAACTGTGAAAAAATGAAGAGACCAGGAGTTGTGTTCCCCACAATCCTGTGAAGCTCATGTGATGGGCAAAATCCTCCAGTCTTCAGCCTGGCGTAGTTCAGAACAGCTTGTACTCTGTGAGTCAGAATCTCCTCTGGCCGTAGCAGAGGTAGACAACAGCACCCGGGTTCCACCATTGCCCGCAGGCTGCTGTGACAGATACACACTGGCTATATAGCTCTCCCCTCAGCCAGCTACACACCAGGTGTGTCCATCATAAAGCCCTGTAACGCTCTGCCAGGTCTGGTTGGGGTGTGTTACACACAGCGCCACCTCGAGGCTGCACAGTACAATACGGGTTAGCGTTCCCTGAGAATTGGTAACTGGCCTCAGCTGCCTCCCAGGACAACCCCTCCCACCCCGCTTGGGAGTGACGTTTGTCTTTCACTCCGACAGCTCCTTATTAGCATCTCTGATTGTTGCTGAGCACAACTTTTATTCCTGCAGCCTTGAATAAATGAGCCCTGGGAGCCCATTTCAGACCCTCTTCTGTCCATATGACAATGTGAAATGTTATCAGCTGGGAAAGTGCCTGTCTGCTCCTCCCCTTTTCCTGTACAATGGACTTCGTTTTAGCCTGGGTCTGGTTGAGAGGTCCCCAGTGTCTTCCTTTTCTATTTCAACTTCCTCTTGGACGTGTGTTTTTATGGTGGCTTTTCCCTCCCGCATGTGGAATCCCCACCTCAGACAGTCCATCTTCCACCTGATGGGTCTCTACCTCTGCACCCACCGCAGCGCTGTCCTTGTCTCCAGCCAGTGGACGTAGCTCGCTGCCCAGTGGCTCTGTTTTCTGGAGATGCCGCGCCTGCTCTCTCTGGCACAATTTCATCTCTTTCCGCAAGGCCTCTGGGCTTTCCTACTTTGTATGCCTCTCAGAGCCGGGCTTTGTTCCACACTCGATCTTAAGCTGGTTCTGGAGCTCAGTCAGCTCCTTCTGCAACAACAAACACTGCTGTTCCCTGGTCACCTTCCAGTGCTGAGACGGGCTCTTCCAGTGCCCCTGCTCCCGCTGGATGGCTTGGGCTGAGATCCAGTCCCTTGTCAGCGCATCTCCTCTAGCGCCTGCCGGGGCTCAGCCTTTGGGGCTGGGAGGTGTTTAGCTGTGCAAGGTCGCCTGCCCTGCTCCCCTCAGCTGCAGCAACCTTTTCTTCTCACTCTCTCCAGGCCATTAGTGGGTGGGTTTGCTGGGTCACTGTAGAGGACACGGCCACTAATGCAGATTCCTTTGTAGTCAACACCTCTGTATCTGTGCCTATCGACATCCAGCCCTTCAGTGTGTGATCAGCTTGTTCCCCTAAAAAGCCTCCCAGGACACCCCCCACGTCACTCCCCTCCCCTGTGTAAATGCAGCCTCCTGGTGATGTATTGCTGGACTTTCTCTTATCGCACTCACCAGAGCCCTCAGCATGCACCTCGGCCCCCTCCTGAGCCATCAGCTTTAGTCTGTCTAGTTCTGTAACTTGTTCCTTCTCCTCGGTTAGATACGTTTACATTGGAGCTAAGAGGTGAGATTCCCAGCTCGTGTAGACGTAGCTGAGCCAGGTTCTAACAGTAGCTGTGTGGCCAGGGTAGCACGAGAGGCAGCTTCAGCTACTACCTGAGTACAACCCCCCTAGCCCCCTTGGTACGTACTCAGGCAGCTGCCCAGTGCTGCTCTTCCTAGCCAGGCTACACGGCTACCTTCAGCATGTTGGCCTGAGCAGAGCTGGTGCAGGTACATCTACATGGGCTGGGAATCACACCTCCCAGTCGCAGACAGACCCTCAGTTTCAACTTCTCCAGCTTTCTTCTTTCTACCCGGTGTGGCAGGCTCCTGTGTCCCAGCAAATGTGGCTCTAGTTTTGCATCCAGGCTACTCATGTCCTGCAGCCCTTTCTGGGCCCCCTCCTTCACTAGGCCTAGGACTTGTTCAAGCCCTTCCCGTTTTGGCTCCTGGATAACTTTCCTTTTTTGGCTCATTTTCTACCTTGTCTGCCTGCAACTTCACTTCCTTGAGACTGTTGTTCCCCATCTGCCTGTTGCTTTGCACCTCCCTTGGCTGAACTATTCTGGTCTCCAGGTGCTGCTTGACCCGGTGTATTGACCATTCCAACTGCTGCTTCCTCCCTGTGGTCTGGTGCCTGGCGCTTGGTACATTCAGCAGCTGTGAGTTTCTTATGCAACCCTCTGCCCCCCTGGGGCCATCTCTTCTCCATGCTCTGCCTCTGTGTGCTCACCTCTTCCCTTGTCCCTTGGTGCCCACCCCTCTCTTCTCTGCCTTCCTTGCATCTGCCCTCTGCTCAACCCCCCCCATCCCTCCTGGTGACTACCCCTTCCCTCACTCCCCTGTTGCCCCCTTGGATCTACCCCATCCCTTGCCCCCCTCTTTGTCCCATTGTCACCTGCACCTTCCCTCCACCTCTCCTTTTACCCTGGATCCAGCCCCTCGGTCTACTGCCTCTCTGCCTCCCTAATGCCTGCCCCTCTCTTCACCCCTTGTGTCCCCTGGTGCCAGCGTCTTCCCTCTCCCCCTTCTGTGCCCCAGTGCAGCTTGCCTCTTGTCCTGCCCCCCTTTGGCCATGGTGCCCACCCCTCTCCTGTCTTTCTCTCTTCCTTGGCACCAGCCCTGCCCCTCGCTCATGTTCTATGGCCCTGGTGCCTGCCCCTCCTCTTCCTCCTTACCCCCCCATGCCCGCCCCTCCCATCACCCTCTGCCCTCCTGGCACTTGCTCCTCTCCTTACCCCCTGCAGCCCCCTGGAACCTGCCCCTGCCTTCACCCCCCTGTCCTCCTGGTGCCTGCTCCTCTTGCCCCCCATTGCCCTTGTGCCTGCTTCCCCCTCTACCCCATCACCTGCCCCTCCCCTTCCCTCTCCCAGCATCAGCCTGTCCCCACCCCTGCCCCACTGACACCTTCCCACCCCTCCCCC
>NC_133778.1:9509836-9612850 GCF_003597395.2 Chelonoidis abingdonii
CAACATGAGTGTCGCTTAGACGGGTAACAGGCATTCTGGACAATCATGAGTCCTATAACTGCATATCGCTGGTTTTGCTCATTGTTATAGGGCGCCAGCGATGTGGCTAGTTGGACAAATAGCCGTAAATACCGCACTATGCTAAGAAAAGACTCTAAGACTGTTTCCACTATGACTTGGGACACAAAGCGCCGCCAATTTTCGATAGCATCACATTCGGCTTACGTACGGGATTTAATTTTTTGCACCACACCCGTGTCCAAGGTAAGTCATCTTTATTGCCTAGTAATTACCAGTTATTATTAGCCTAAACAGATTAGTCCTGCCTCGCTGAATCGTTGCTCATAAAAGAATTATTTCCAGGTTATCTAAGTCCCAGCCATGAATACAACAAAGCAATAACGATCGAAGGTACGCAACTGCCATTATTCACAATCACGACTAGGAGACATAGTAAACAAGTCTTGAAAGTGCAGATGAAACATTCCAAGCCCATAAAGGCACAGACACAATAAAATAATACACAACTACATGAGTGACTAGTTCTGATTTCTGTTGCCGGGCTTTTCATACTTAGCGGTACTGCGTACCCCCCCCCTTGTTATTCTAAATTGTAAGAGAACTGACATAGTCCAGATGCATCTCCATACTCATTCGTCCTCGGAATTCGCTAGTTGTCAGATGAGCTTAACAGATCAGTTGCTTATGGCTATCCACCGCAAAGAATATTCCACTATCTGTTTGAGTACACGAAACCACGATATGCCCTCAGCATCAAGCCGTGTAAGACAGGGCGAAAGGATCATAAGCCATAAATTGCATATAATTGGCATATCAACCATTTACTATACGCAATTGGCATGAAAAGAACGGTAGGGTGGCTCTCATTAATCTGGTGAGACAATGTACCCATGTGTCAATGAGAGTGTATGCCGTTAGATCCGTCTGGGGTGCGCTGAGCAACAATAGGAGCCGAAGCTAGTGCAACAGCGTCTAATCGTTGCACTTCGAGCACGTTCCCAAGATTATGGAAGAGGTCACTATATCAAACACCGGTCAACTATTTCGACTTGTAAAGATCGCTTCTGGCACTACAGGCAATCTTACTCACTGGCTTAAACGAAAACCATTAAGTCTCTGAACAAAAGCACTGAAGAATTAACATGGACATCTTTGGGTTAGAAGGGGTGATGAAATGCTACGAGAATAGTTAAAGCTCCTGGGCGAACTTGGAACAGTCAATGGACCTTACATGAACTTGCCATTTATGCCTGATTTAACAAGAATCAGCCCTGTTCCACCTACTTTGAAGAAATTCCTCTGAGTATGGTTTAATCTTATTACAGGGGCATATGCTCATATTATCTATCTATTGCTTTGATTTCTTTGCGAAGGCTAGAGTAGTCATTTATTGGGTGCTTTGCATAGTTGCTTACAAAAGCTCAGAATGTTGTTCCTGGAGACACGTCAACCCATCCATTGCTGCTTCACCAATGTATATGGACTAACGCCCGATGGCATGTGCTACATACAAGATTCGAATGGTGAAACCTAAGACGGGCTGTGGTACAGTCTTAAGGAAAGCAACTATATTGCACCAGTGCCAATTATTGGATACTTCATATGATGAATTTACGATACATAAGCACCAGCGAGTTCACTATCCACTCCACAAGACCATTAGTTTGGATGGTTGCAAAGGGTGGCAACCAAAATGATTAAACACACATGAGCTCCCACAGATTTTTCATGGTCTTGCCAGGAAATTAGATTCCTGAATCTGTAAGGATTGTCGCAGAGCAAACTACCTCGGCAAAAAATGTTGCTAAGGCTGGCACACGTTTTAAGCCTAGTGTTGCTTGAGTACGGCTTACCGGCCATGGGTAGACAAGTTACCAATGAAAGTGTTGAGCCATTCCTTTCTCTGGGTTTTTTGGGAAAGGATCCAGAATATCCACACTATCGTGAAATGGGACTTCAGTTAGGGAAGTGCGCTGCAGGGGCTCATACTGGTTTGGGCTTCCCACTCTATCTGGCACCCTCGACAAGACCCAGACATAAATGGCACGTCCTTACCGCATCCCGTCACAGTGGAAGACTGTCCACCTGCTTTGGTTCTGTTTCACCAGAAGGCATGGATGATCAATGGGCTAAGCTTTAAGAAGACCTTTCCCTGCCTCTAGTTGGAACTCAACTGTTTTGAGAGATGCCAGTCTCCTGGTGTCACCAGAAGAGTTCCTGTATAAAATCATTGTTCTAATAAAACACACAAATGGATCCGTTAAGAGCTGAGAAGGCGGTGGGGTCCGTGCCGCTCGGCGAAAAGCTTCTGAAGGTGTATCTGCTTCTACTCAGAAATGAAATGTTCCTGAGCGCCCGGAGACATCCATTCTCCCTTAGACTGTGGACTGTGGGTGGCACCTGGAAGTGACGTAGGTGATGGGATTTGTTTTCGTGGCTGGTGAACACTTCCGCTGGTGCCATGTTGAGAATTTCAGCTTGTGAGCCTCTTGGTAGGGTTGTGTGATAGCATGTCTGCTTAAGTTCAGGCCCATTGCACGCCCTCATGGATTGGGTTGGAAAATGGTTTGCAAGCGTGGCATCAGGTGGGCAACGTATATCTGGTTGCTGTTTGTTTTCCAGTCATATCTGGGACTGGATAGACACTGTGGCTGTTCAGTCGTTGGCAGGAAGGATCCTGCGGTCCCACACAACCTTGTCGGATCTGTAGCACAGATGGGGACTCTGATGGAGCTAGCACACATCGAATCAGGGGGAACGATGCCTGGCTTAGCTGCATTTAATCAGTCCACCTCTCTGGACCGCTTCACATGGGTTGGCAAGTCATCCCAGTAGCAGGGGGGAATGGATAAATTGTCATAAGTGCAAAAGTGACCACTTACCTGACACCTTCGTACTGGACAGGACAGTTCAGCTGTGGGGCACAGTTACTAGATATTGGAACGATGAAATGGGTAAAATTGTCACTTTGGGCCTTCGGTTGACGAATTTGGTCCACTAAGAATCTGGTGATAGTGAATTACGTGCCCCTGTGCTCCCACACAATGAACTTAAACTTTCGTTTTAACCGTACCTTAACATCTTAAAGATTTCCCTCTCTCCAAGGTATTCTGGAAGAGGATCGGCTGGGATCTTTGGGTGTATGGTAGGTACGTAATGAAACTAGCTACTCGGTCTTGTGGTTCGTGGGGCGATGGCCTTTTAAATGTCCCCGTTCATTAATTAAAGCAACCGCCTGCAGTTGATGGGTCACTGGCAAGGGTGGGCGTTTGCTGAACTGGTGAGATGGACAATGAGGTGTCGGCTTTCTTTGAGTGTAGGTGAGGGTTTTAGGTTTGCCCTCAGTGATAGGCCGTTATCTCTGTTTGCCCCTGTGTATTCGTCCCCTTGCTAGAGCTTTTTTCTTTTCTGACACTTCACCCATTGGCTCCAATCTCCCCACCATCAAAGTTACAGTTTTAGGCTTCATACTCGGATATTAGCTTTCTATTCCTCAGACACCTCTAAGAACTGTATAACGTTTGCTATAGGAGGAGCAGCTCATACAGAGATTTTAATTATGCTCCTGATAATCCAGCATTCCTGTCTTTCCAATGTGGTAGGATGTTGTGTAAATGGACACATCTGGATTTCACTAACGGACTCTGAACGCCGAATCGGCCATGCCAAAACAAGTTGCCCCCATTCTGATTCTGGCCTTGGATTACTGAAAAAGTTAATAATCGTTCATAAGTGTTATTTAGGAACAATATATCAGCCTTAGCCACCGTCTCTGCCAAGGGCTACCACTGAGCGTGAGCTCGAGTTATAGTATTACTGATCTGTATAGAGATGTTATAACCATATAGGACAGGCTCCTTTCAGAATTTCTAAGAGAGGCCCAGATGTCACACACTGCCCTTGTAGTGGAAATTTACATCGGATGGGAAAGTACAGTACCCTGGAGAAGGGCTGTAAGTGACGGTCGCATCTCTTAAGGCTGTGCTAAGCAATTCCAGTTCATGCTTTCTCCTTATCCAGCTCTTCCCTCTCTTTTATCCTTTTTCTATAGCTAATCCTGTGGGCTGCTTCTTCCTAAGGCTATTCGCTAATTAGTTCAATCACTACTTTATTTCTTGTTTTTTTGTTGCTTTCACAGTCTACATTTCATTCTGTTATATTGCTCAAACTGGCACTCCCCCGTCCGACGCCCATTTTCTGCTTCTATGTGCTGCCACACTAAACTCTCTAGCAAACAGCTTATAGACTCGGGCTTTACAGCTCAGAGCTGCTCAGAGAATTTTCTACACTACTATAGTAAAAGAGTTAGAAAGAAGCCAAGAACAAATATCATAACTTGTGATGCCTTTTTTGCTGTCTGTTTTGCTCCCACTGAAGCTCCTCCTAACAAAGACCTTTTGTTAATAACTTAACTCATCTGCCTCAGGCTGCTGTCCAAGGCAGCCGAGAAAGGAGAGAAAACAAAAATCGTACGGTTTGGTTTTTTCACACCAATGTCATCTGAGGTACCACGCCATGTCAAGGCTATTGTGTCCCACCCTTTCTTGAACTATTAGCATCCAAAAGTGGACACTCATGAATCAACTTTAGCTGATAATAGCTACAATTTGTACGTAGTGCATTACCCAGCCAAAATTAGTGTTTTGAAATTAATTTCCCAGCAAATTGCCTGGGAAACCCAAAGACGCAAACCCTTGGATCTGAACACAAGGAGAAATTAGCCTTCCTCGTCTTTTTCCTTACATTTCCCTCCCTGGTTACCTGAGAGGCATACATGATCCAAACTCCTGGATCTTAAAAAAAAGAATAACTTACCCTCATCCTTTCCCCCACCATCACCTGGTGATTCAACCAATCCCCTTGCGTCATTAAACAAGGAAAAAATCAATCAGGTTTTTAAAAAAGAAAGCTTTTAATTAAAGAAGAAAAGTAAAAATTCTGTCTTACAATCAGGTGGAAATGTTTACAGCTATTCAGATTCATAGACGGCTAGATGGACTTCCCCCGCCCTATAGAGTCAACAGTCAAGCAAAAAGGTCAAAATCCTACCAGCAAGAAGAACATATCACCAACGTTAAAAAAACAAACATAATAAGACAAACCCCTTCTGCTAACTTACTATTTTCAAACGATGAGAAGCTGGATTCAGAAGATATGGAACTGGTAAAACCTGGGTGTACGTCTGGTCCCTCTTAGCCCCAAGAGCGAACAACGAACAAAACAAACAGCACAAACAAAGACTTCCCTCCACCAAGATTTGAAAGTATCTTGTCCCCCCATTGGTCCTCTGGTCAAGTGTCAGCCAGGTTACTAAGCTTCTTAACCCTTTACAGGTAAAAGAGACATTAACCCTTAACCATCTGTTTATGACAGTGGGGGAGAGCAAATGATGGAGGGAGGGGGATGGAGTGAGCGGGGCGGAACCTCAGAGAAAGGGGTTCAGTTTTGTTCAGTCACAAAGCTGGCAACCCTGGAGGGAATCTGTGTCCCTGACAGTGACCCTACGGCAGAGACTGGCCCCTCCCAGCGCTGACCAGCCCCAGGGCCTGTTCCCGGGTGGATGGTCTAAGGGGCATCATCTGCATGACCCCCGTCCCCATCCCCTCTCAGTTCTCAGCCCCAGGCCTGTGAGCTGGGGGAGGGAAGAGGAGAAGAGAAGTGAGGAGCTGCCTGCTGGGCTGTGGAGGCAGGGGTGTGGATGGTGGGTGCAATGTCGGGTGGATGCTGATGGTCAGGAGGAGGCTGCAGGACAGCAGCAGGAAGGGAAGAGCCCAGATCACAGGAGGAAGATGGGGGTGGGGATGTAACAAGGGAGAGGGGAGAGAGGCCCCAAAGAGGAAGAGCCCTGGCAGAAATGACCCAGTGGGGAAAGGAGCCCAGTGAGTGAGGGGAATGTCCTGGCATTTCCTGCCCTGGCGGAGTCTCTGCCCACAGAGGGGAGTGAAACGGCCACAGGGAGCAGGAGTGAGAGTGCTGGGACCCTGCTGTATGGGCAGCTCTGCGTGGGCGTGGGGGATATGGGGAGCTGGGGAAGGGGAGTGAGAGCCCAGCCCCAGGGCTGTGTGAGCGAGGGGCCCAGGCTAGATGTATGGAACCCACTTGCTGGAAGGAGCCCAGGCAGCTTCTCCCCCTATTCCAGTTTGTGTGCTTCTCCCTTGTGCCTGTGACAAAGGGCTCTCAGTGCAGGGCGATACTGGTAAGAAATACTGACCAGCAGCTAGTGGTTGTTGCTGCCCCTCAGACTACCCCGTCCTCTGTCCCGGGGTAGCAGATGGTGGCGGACAGGGATCAGTCACCCCTGTCAGAATTTCTACCCCTGTGAAATCTCAATGGAAACTATGGAGAGAAACAAAAATGAGAAATTGTTCTAATTTAGAAAACGTAATTACGCAAGATTTAAATACAAGAATATTTTAATTTCCATTTCAACAGTATTTCAGAAACAAGCCTCTAACCATATTTTTAGCAATGGAATTATTTACATTTATTTTTGATCACTCAAATCTACATTAAAGTTTATCTTCTCTATATAGCATCATTGTAGTTCAACTGCATCATTTCAAGAAATTGAAAATATTTATCCTAACACTGTAATTATTAAACTGTCAAACTGTGTTGTTCAGTTACAGTGTGCATGTGTCAAACATCGCAAATACACACACCTGAAGCTCCTCTCTCTCTTTCTCTCTCTCTCTCTCTCCCTTCTTTTTGTCTTGACCGATTTCCTCTGGGAGGCAGGGTACATGCACCCACCTCCTGCAGGGCTCACACTGCACCTTTGAAAAGTAGTAGATGAAAAAAAATGACACAACTAGAGTTAATTAACCGAACATTTCAGTGAACTCACAAAGATTATGTAATAATGGTCCTAGAACTTCTGCTAGAATTAATTCATCTGATTTGTAACTTTCTAGCTACGTGTAATTGGTAATGAGGATACGAGCCCCCTTCCTTGTTCTCCTTCTCACATCAATTAACAAACCTGGTCCCAGCCTGAAATGCTATTTTCCTACATATAGAAATCTCTTCTACCAGATCCTTTTGTGTTCGTTTGTCTTAGCCAGTGTGCTGTCAGTGTCCACTGTTGATTTTAATGGGCTCTTTGTGTTCTTGGTTATCAGGACACAACAGATGTAATCTGGTCAAGCAACAGAGAAGGTGGTGGGGGAAATACGGCTATTGTTGATGTTCTCAGAATCCCGCCGGCAGGCCAGTCACAGACAGATGCTCTGGGTTGGCAGCTCAGCCACGAAAGCCATTACCCAGGGCTCAGGCTCCTCTTCCGGTCTGTGGTCTGGGACATCATCTGGCAGGTCTGGCCTCTCTTCTCTCCAGTGTCCCTCAGGCTGGGCAGAGCCAGATGAGGCGTCTTCTCTTACTGTGCTGGTGCTGTGTGGGCGGCTGGTCTTTGGATCAAATGGAAAGCCAGGAAAGAGCACAGGAGAGAGATAGGATGACAAGTACTGGGGGTAGAAGGACCACACAAGGGAAGGGGAGACAGAGCAGGGTCTCACGTGTCTCCAGCTGGTGTGTCTGCTGGTCTGGCAGTGATGGCTGGGTGTCCCCACTGATGTGCAGAGATCTGGGCTTCATGATGATGTGATGAGTTTCGAGCTCCCTGTGTGAAGGACAAAATGTCTGGGGTGGAGTGTGACAGTTGTCCCCCTCTGGGAATCCCACAGTCCCTCCACATTTTCCTGCCCTACAAAGTATCTTTTGATGGGCCCTGAAAGAGGGTGATGGGCAAAATTGTCCCCCCTCTTGTTATTCTGTTCACCCATTAAATCTAAATTCTGATTTTTGGCCCTTTAACTTCTGGTTCCCACACTTTTTGTTTACCAAAGATGGTCTCCACACCATCCTTCATGTGCATCAGAAAAGCCCTGCTTAATGTAACATGGAGATATACCTACCTTGCAGAGCTGGAAGGGACCCTGAAAGGTCACTGAGTCCAGCCCCCTGCCTTCACTAGCAGGGCCAAACACTGATTTTGCCTCAGATCTGTAAGTGGCCCCTTCGAGGACTGAACTCACAACCCTGGGTTTAGCAGACCAGTACTCAAAACTACTGAGCTATCCCTCTTCCCCTGCTTATTTAGTTTTTCTGGTTTTCACAGTCTCATGTAACAGGCCGAGTTGGACTTTCGTTACCTTTTCCCTTCGGTGTTTATTATTGCGGGTGATTAAACCATTTCAGAAACTTCCACCCACTTTCCCATAGTTAGGCCTATCTCAGCTGTGAGCCTAATAGGCCCCAACTATGACAACAGAGTCACCTCACCCTTCTGGGTCCTGGTCATGGATCTACAGGATCTGTGCTGTGCCCCCACAGGAGCCCCTTCTGTGTGGCAGACCCCCAGGGGGTCTCAGTCTTCCTTGAGGGTAGATCGCACGGCCTCACTGCCTTTGAGATGCCACCTCTGGCTCCAGCAGTCCCATTTCACACCAGGAGCTCTGTCCAGTGAGTCCAACTGAGACAGGCTCCTCGTCAGAGGTTTGTGCACTCTACAGGCGCCAATGCCCCTCAGCAAGTATCTGCAGTGACACCTGGCAGCCCTCTCCTAATGGAACAGGGTTTATTAGTCAAGCAGAGACAGCAGCAGGATTCCTTAGGTTGGCAGAGACATTGTCCACCTGGCCAAGCCAGTGCAATGAGCAGCCAAGCTGCTGTGGCTGCCATTTCAGGCTCTGTCTCTGTCAGCCGAAGGTGAAAGTCCTGTGTCTCTCCAGAGGGCAGCACTTAACCCCTCAGCTGGCACCTTTCCCTTTGTCCTCGGGCTGGGGCTTTGCTCTGCTTCTCTGCAGAGAAGTGGGGAAAAACCTGGTTCCTCATAGTCACTAATTGCCAGGTGTGAATGTTCTGGTCCCTGTGGTTCCACTGTTTTTTTGGGTTCTCCATGGATATGGTGGGCTTTGGGCAACCCTTCACTGACCCATTCAGTCCCCTCCAGACTGCTAGTGACACACACACACACCACGTCTCCTGTGCTGCTCCCTTTCCCCCCACTGGGCAGCAATGCAAAGCACAGACTGGGAAACAGAGACGTGCATAAGCTTTATAAAAACATTACAGACAATGCCCAGGTCGCCACAGACAGTCCAATCTAAGGGAACAGGGCCAGAGCCCTCCCTCCCTTCATCCCCCTCCCAGCAGCCAGGGGAGCAGAGACTGCAGCCCACCCCAGCCCTGCTCTGCACCAGGGAGACTGGCCTGCCCACACAAAGGGTTCAGCAGGAAGTAAGTGTCAGGAGGTGCATTTGTGGGGGCAGCTTAGTGTCTCTACAGCTCCCAGAGTTGCCTTCTATAGCTAATGGGGCCAATACGGAGGGGCTGATTTTCTGCGGAATGGCCCAAGCAGGTGGGGAATTGGGGACAATTCCCAGACTGTGCTGGGGAGCAGTTGAGACACTGAGGAATTGGGAGAGTTTCCCTGGTTCCTATAGGGTAACAGCTGGGACTATGCCCCAGTCAGGCCCAGCTGGTCCCTATAAAAGGCCAGTGAGCCAGTGGCCCAGAAGGAATCTCCCTCTGCCTGTAGAGTCAGATGTGCCTGGCTGCAGGGAGCTGGACACAGGATACCTGAGGAGCAGGGCTGGGGAAAGGCAGAAGAGCTGGAGAGGCTCCAGCCTGGACAGCCCCAGGCTGTGGCCTAGCAGAAGGCAACAGGTACCAGGGGTTGCAGGGCAGCCCAGGGGTAGGCCCAGGCAGCAGCTCCAAACCCTCCTTGCCAGTGATGAGTAGGCTGATATTGCAGTCTGCCCCAGGAAGTGGGGCTAAACAATGACTGGCAGTAGCCATATACTGAGGTGAGGTGGGGGTCCCTTGGGGAGGGGAGACCCTGAGAGAAAGGGGTTACTGCCAGGGGGCAGCACCCCAAGCAAAAGGGCGTTGGGTCCAGGAAGGGACATGGGGCCCAGAGGACAGGCAGATCACTGGTCTGCAGAGCGTCCTCCAGAGCTGGAACTGGTCTAATTCCTGGAACAGACCAGCAGGAGGTGCCACAGGGGTGAGTCCCGCTCCTCTACACATCACAGCCCAGATCTAGCTGGTGGGGAGTGACCTTTGCAATGGCTTCCCTGAGTGTCAGAAAGAGAACACACCTGTGTGTAACTTTCTCTGACTGTCTGGGAGCAGGAAGATAATGTGTGTGTTCTGCAGATGTTTTTGGGGAGATTTTCCCAGGCATAAGGGGCAGCACAGGAGAAAGCAGGAAGGAGCTTGTCGGAATATTTCGACAAGAGGTCGATGGAGGCTGGGATCATGGGCTGACTGGAGGCAGGAGTTGACTTTTTGATCCTGAATGGGAGAGGAAAGGCAGGGTGGGGACAGAGCATACGGGACTTTGAAACTGAAGACAGGTAGCGTATGTGACTACAGTACAGGTGGGGGAGCCAGTGAAGGGAACCCAAGAGAGGGGTGACCTGATCAGGGCAATTGGTTTGGGAAATGAGATCCCCTCCACCTGCCCTGGGGGGACAGGGCACTGGCCAGGGTTGTGGGGCCTCAGTGGGGAGAAGGGGGTGGAGCTTTATGCCCCCCACACTCTGAGGCAGAATATGTCACCCCTGCTATAGAGTGACACTTGTTGCTACACACACCCTAGCGGGGGTTACACAGATTCCTTTGCCCCGATACAGCACACAGCCCCCTTTCTCCCCCCCGCCCCCAAACTCTCTGCTCCACAATAATGCAATCCTTTCCTCTCTTTGGGTCAGCCCAGTCTGTCCATGCACTCTGCTCTGATGCTCTCATGCGGTGTGAGCTCAGGATGGTGGGTCCGGTTATCTGGTCTCTGATGTCCTGCCAGCTCCAGATTGTGCATTTATAAGAGTCGCCTTTGCAAGCAGCAGCTCTCCTCCAACAGCTCCCAGTTCCGTCTGCCCTCCATCTCCCTGTCTTGTGAACCTGCTTTTTTTTCTCCCTCTCAGAGCCCTCTCCTGCCCCCATATGCTCATTGCCTCAAATCCTCCCGGAGCTGGACTTAATTCATTCCTGCCAGCCACTCAGAGCTGTGCAGAATAACAGGAAGGGGGAAGGGGAGGAACTTTCTGTCCAGCTAAACAGTACATGCACTGAAATTAGAAAACAAACATAAAAGGTTCTTGCCAGCAGGTTACAACATAATGACTTTAATGTCTAGAATTCCGAATGGTAACTCATAAGCAAGAACAGAGAACCAAAGCCGGCTGCTCTCTAAGGCAGAGGGACACAACTCACCCCACCTTCCTCTGGGTCGACCATCTGCTGACTGACGGTTACAGTAACAGAGCCCACTAGCCCTCAGAGAGGCACCCCCATCCCTGTTCTTAACATAAGAGCCTGCGATTTCAACACAGTCCTCAGCACATCACAACTGCCTCAATTTTGGAAGAGTTACCAAGTAGAAAAAGGAAAACAGGAGAAAGTACCATTAAAAACCCCATTCCTGGATATTATTCATTTAATTGCACTGTCTAATGTTACCCCAAAGTTCTCTGGAGACTTCAAATCCCCACTGAGCACAGTGCCCTGAGACCCCAGTTTACAGGACCCGCTTCTCTTCCCATGAATCTGACCAGCTGTGGCAGGTGGGCCCACTGAACTGGAGACAGGGCCTTCTCAATAGCAGGGGCTCACCTGTGTAACCCCCTCTTTCCCCCCTATGCCCAATGGTCTCATAGAAAGTGCATGGACCTAGCCACTGTCAGACCAAACTGCTTGGACTAGCTCTGCACAGCAGCTCCCCGCAGCGACCCTGATGGAAAGGGCAGGCCGTGTGCGCTGGTGGACAGGTGGGTTGGTTCCTTGACTTTGGGTAGGTCACTGCTCCTCCATATGCTCTGATGTGGAGATTGGGGATACAGCCCCGAGCACAGGAGGGCCCTGGGCTGAGCTGGGCTCTCTGGGTGCTCTGTAATACAGTGATAATGGAGGGGAGGCAGAGGGAGAGGAGATTAGTGCTCACACGTCTCAGCACGTGATGGGACAAGGGGAGAATCCTGATCCTTCGACTGAGCTGGTGCTTAGTAACTTGGCAGTCAAGATCCTGCAGTGATGGTCACAGGGTTCCATAGCTAGACAGACACGGGAGGTGTGTGCACCCAGACAGCCAGTCCTGTGTGTGAGAGGGATACAACACCGATATGCACTGTTGTTCCCTGTACCGCGTCCTCGCTGAGAGCAACTGGCTGGAGCTGAGGAGAGGCCAAGCTACGGGAACTGGCTGCCATTAGGATGGGACAAGTTTCCTTATCCCAGTGTCCATTCTGAACTCACCCGCGGCAGCAGGAAGTTGGCAGAAGAGAAATGCCGGTTGCTGTTAGGGTAGCACTTTTATGGGAACAGGGAAATGAAATTAAGCTTGTTATTCCTGGTTCACACGGGGGTGAGCAGCAGAAAATCAGGCCAAGTGCACGAGGGAGCTGCCAAATGGCCTGTGTCATTTTCCAAGCCTGCAGCAGCTGCTCTGTGCAGGGCAGGGTGGGGAGGACACACCCTGACCGGGCCAGGCTGTTGTGTCTGGGGGCGGACTCTCTCTGCAGGCCCAAGGGAGATTGGCACCTTTGGGAGGAGATGACACAGGGCTCACTCCAGGGAATGCAGAGAGGCACCGAGCTTGGGGGAAGCCCAGGGGTCTGCCAGCTCCCAGGGACAGCCAGAGCCTAGGGAGACACTGAGCCCAGAGACGGAGGGTAAGAACTGACTGCCCTGCCCCAATCTCTTCAATCAGGCCCTGAGTCGGGACAGAGCCCCAGCCCCAGGGAGACAGATTCAGGGTCCAGTGTGTCTCTGACTCTACCCAGGATATAGAGCGATTTGTCTCCGTGCAGCTGGGCCAGGGCTGAGGGGGGATCCCACTGCTGCCTGCACACCCTGGAGTGGGGGGATCTCTGCTTTGGGGCAGGAAGGGGGGACAGCTGGGATCACCAGCCCCCAGGGCCAGGGTAGGACAGCAGCTGGGCTGGGCCCGTCAGTAACTGGGGGCTGCACGTGACTCAGGCTCAGGGCTTGTTTGGGGCCACCAGGGTTTGTATCCTCAGGGTGAGGGGTTTGTACAGATGGGGCTTCCCCGCTAGGGAACAGAACCCCTCAAACCGTCTCATGCCTGGGGCATCTGCACAGAGAGACTGGAAACCTCCCCTCCCCCATCACGTCACCTGTGGATCCAGGCAGATCTGGGAGCTGGGAACCTCCCCGCTCCCCTTCCCTGTCCCCCTCTGGGCGTTCGCTCTCCCAGACGCTCAGGGAAGCAGAGTTGGGGGTGGGGCAGCTGCTCTGGGACTCACATACACCCCCCCCCCCGCGGGTCTGTTTGTGCAGAGTCACTTCCTTGCCTGGCCCCCACCCTTCCCCCAGGCTCCCTCCCCTGCAGGCTGTGGTGTGGGGCTGGTGCAGGCTGAGCCCAGGGGCCGGGCCCCCCTTGGGTGGAATTCTGAGCTGAAGTAAATGGTCCAGGGAGGCTCAAGGCTGGTGCTGAAGGCGTCTGTTGTGGGCTGAGAGAAGCAGGCTGCAGGATCCCCTCAGTGTTGTCCTAAGGGCAGCAACAGCAGCAGCCCCGAGAAGGGACCCTGCCTCCACCCGAGCAGGAATTGAGGTGTCCATGGGATCCTTGGGGCTAGGCCAACGGGCTGGATTCTGATCAATCCCGACTCCTCCCATGACAGGAAACGGAGTAGGAGGGGACCAAATAGCCCAGATGGTGCCATGTCTCTACACTCAGCACAGCCGCTCCCAGCCGCAGAGACTCCCTGTAACATCCCCCTCAGCACAGCACTGCCTGCTCCTGCCTCCTCTCAGTCCCAGCACGCCCCTCTCTGCCCAGGACCCCACTCTTCCCCCCAAGCAGAGCACTTCATTGCCTCTCCCCCATCATCCCCCCCGCCACCCCCTATGCCCAGCACCCCACTAATGGGCAGGGCAGGGACAAGTGATACCGGGGTCAGGTATGAATTTTTCTGGAAAATTCCATGGCAATGGGTGGAGCAAGCAGCCCCCACGGGCCTGCAGGGACCTAAATCCCTTTGGCTACCTTCAGGCACCTAAATCTCTTTGGAAATCCGGCCCATTGTGGGTAAAGCTGAGAGTAGTCAGACTGATCTGTCTGAGTCATCACATGTGGGGCAGGAGTTCACAAACCCCAATTCTGTCCTGGCACCTCGGCTGTGCTGAGAGGCCCCAGCGCCCTTTGACACCAAGGTGGATGGCAGGTTCTCAGCCTCTGAAAAATCAGGCCACAAACCATCCCTGGGAGCAGGTCCAGGGGGCCTGTGATCGAGAACCTGCCCTTGCACCTCTCCTGACGGCAGCTGTCAATGGCTCCTTAGGGAGGGCAGGCACCAGCTTCTCTTTTGGAATCTGTGCTACAACTTCTGCCTAAGAAACTCTCCCTTGGTGGTGCTGAGATCCGGCCGACCCCGTTGTGAGGGACCAGGGCATAGGCAGCCTGGCCTAGGCATCACCAATGGGTGGGGTCTGCACATGAGTGACAGCAGTTGGTGGGCAGGAATGAGAGGAAAGCAAGACATGGTCAGAGTCAGGCCAGGGTGGGAGACCTGAGATCACAGCAGGCACAGCGAGGGGGCACGTCTCAGACTGTGATCAGAGACCGGCCATCAGGACACAAGACAAAGTCTAGAGTCACAGCAAGCCAAAGCCAGGGGGTTCCCAGACAAGTTCCTGGGCAACACCAGGGTTAAATAGGGTGCTCAGCAAATCAGAGGGCACAGGGTGCCGTCACTCTGGCTCCCTAGGGTGGTAATTTCTGCCGCACCATCATGCCAGTGATCCCCAGCTGTGCCTCTGCGGATCCAGGCTCTAGGTCACAGGCCCTGACTCACCACTGACACCTAATCTCTTTCGGCTTTATTACACCAATGTAGATGTGGCTGATTTGACTTATTGTTTCATAGCTGGTCTCTGAAGTGCTCTAAAATCTGCATGCTGCTTTGGGCTCTCTTGAAAGCTGCAGTGCCCTGCCGAAGTCTGCAGTAGTGTTCTTGGTCCACATTTAAGGTTATATGAGCAAGGGGTTCCCAAGATACAGTCCCTCATGTTATCTGAGTACTCTAGGGGCACCCACTTTTACCCTCTTCCTAGGGCTCAAGGTGTAACCCTGTTAATTTAGGCACCCACCCTCACCCTTCCATGGGCTCAGAGTGTAACCTCTCACTGCGGGTGTGTGGGGTCTTTTACCAGTGACAGAGCCTTACACAGCAATATCCTACTTAACCTCTTGTTATTAACAGTCACCAAAACAGAATACACACACTGAGCATATATTGCTCACCACTCCCAATAGACAAACATTTTGTGCCGGCCAGTAAGGATCTGGTCACCTGGGGACTCCAGTTTCTGCACGATATAGTCGGCAGGATGTGAGATCTGGCAGCTCTTATCTGGGGCTGTGTCCTGGAGTTGGTTCCCAAGAACTTCCTTTTGGACCCCACTTTAGATAGTGAAACTTGAGTCCTGCTGAACTGGACCTTATCCAATCATTTATCGAGGTATTACAAAATAATTCTTTGACCGATCCCAACATATTGAGAAAAAATTCTCTACCCAACCAGACCCCACTCCTTTAGCTCATTTACAAACTTGCAAAATTAGTAGCTATGTAATAGACATAAACAACCAAAGAACCGAACAGAACCATGCAGCAAAACAATAGAGAAGTAGGGACCATAAAGGCAAAACAATAGAGAAGTGGAGGTTTCACACCCACAACTGTTGCTAAGCGATTCCTTGCCGGATGGAATACTGTCAAACAAGGTTTTCTTTAAATGTCTTAAGATCGGTTTCCTTATCTGCTGATGGTGGGTGCTATTAGGGCAGGCTCACCTCCTTAACAGCCCGATATTACCTTGTTTTAATGTAAGTTAGATAGAATGTGAGGATGTGACTTCCTGCTTTCTCTTAATATGGCTGCAGAAAAAGACCTCAGACCTTACACCCGCTCCAAAAAAGGGACAGGGACATTTCCTGCTCACTTCTTAGATTTTTGCACAAACCTGCAGCTCTACCTTTGGCTCTGAACTGCCCCACGTGGCTCTCAGCTGGTCAGGACTGAGCTGAGCCAGCACCCATAGCCCCTGTGGGGAAGCAATACTGGAATTGTTAGGAGGGGTTAGAGTTAATGCTAATCACCAGCTCAGGCCTGCCTCACACACTGGCTGCTGCTCAGTGGCTGACAAATGTGTGTAGAAGCACGGCTGACATCAGTCCCGGGGTACCTCAAGGCACCGTGCGGTACACACCAGAGACTGTGAGTTGGAGCCGGTCCCTTGACAGCGGTCTGAGGCTGTGTGACTGCAGTGCTCCAGGAAATGGGCGTTTGTTGGAAGTTTTGCCTCAAGGGCAGAGCTTTCTCTCAAAGAGCCGAAAGTTCCAAGTGCTGTAAAATCCCCCTGCAGACTCAGATACTCTAAATGTTGTGTCAGGTTAGGGCTGGGGTACAGTGAGTGGTGCTGTGATGTTGGACTCTATATGATTATATGCAAATACGCTAATGAGTGTGAATATAATGTAACTGGAATATGCTTCATGCAAAAGGTCTTTTGTAAGGTATCATTACAATCTACTGAGTGTGGTCATCCTATTGTATAAATGTACCACTCTTGTATCTGAGCCTAGAAATATGATATATAACTGAGGACCTATTGTAATTATGCAAAGTGTGGGCCATTAATGGTGTTTTGGAATCTTGATGACTCCCATTAACTAGGACAATTGTCTGCAGATGGCTCTGTTTTACCTGTAAGTCTTCCTGTAGACGTGTGTGCTGGCAAGCAGGCAATGAAGTCTTGCAGTGACATGGGATCATGTCACCTGAACTGGAATCCATCTTTAACCTGGTGTCTTTCCGTTGAGAAGGAGGGGGTGGGAACCCAGAGAGGGACAAAGGATTCCCACCTTATGCAAAAGAGATATAAGGGGGTGGAACAGAACAAAGGGGGCTGCAGTCATGACAAATCCCCTAGCTACCACCTGAGCTGGAACAAGGGCTGTACCAGGGGAAAGGATTGCACCCAGACTAGGAGGCTAGTCTGTCAAAGAAGCTGATTGGAACATCTCTGAGGGGGAGATTTACCTACATTTAGTTCCCTACGGTATCAGGTTTAGACTTGCGTGTCTTATTTTATTTTGCTTGGTAATTTATTTTGTTCTGTCTGTTATTACTTGGAGCCACTGAAATCCTACTGTCTGTATTTAATAAAATCACTTTTTACTTATTAATTAACCCAGAGAATGTATTAATAGCTGGGAGGAGAGGGGAACAGCTGTGCACATCTCTCTATCAGTGTTATAGAGTGCGAACAATTTATGAGTTTACCCCATATAAGCTTTATACAGGGTAAAATGGATTTATTTAGGGTTTGGATCCCATTGGGAACTGGGTATCTGGGTGTTGAAGACAGGAGCACTTCTTAAGCTGTTTTCATTTAAACCTTCAGCTTGTGGGGGACGAGGTTCAGACTTGTACCTGGGTTTGCAGCAGGCAAATGTTTGGCTCCAACAAGGCAGGGTTCTGGAGTCCTAAGCTGGCAGGGAAAACAGGCTCAGAGGTAGTCTCAGCACATCAGGTGGCAGCTCCCAAAGGGGTTTCTGTGACCCAGCCTGACACAGGTGCAAGTTGGAGTCATTTGGTCAGAGCCGGTGCAACCATTTAGGCGACCTAGGCAGTCGCCTAGGGCGCTAGGATTTGGGGAGGTGCCATTTTCTTCGGCAGTGACCGCAGCGGCCGGATCTTCGGCCACCCCGGTTGCCGCTGGCATTTAGGCGGAGGGAGCTGGGGCTGAGGAGCGCTTGGAGGGCAGCCTGCAGCAAGTAAGGAGAACTCTCCGCTCCAGCTCATCCCTGCCCCGCCTCCTCCCCAAGCACGCCGTGGCTGCTTCACTTCTCCCGCCTCCCAGGCTTGCAGCGCCAAACAGCTTAGGCACCGCAAACCTGGGAGGTGGGAGAAGTGAAGCAGAGACAGTGTGCTCGGGGTGGAGGTGGGGCAGGGGTGAGCTGCTGCAAGAGGGGTGCCCCAGGGCGGAGGAGGTGCAAGGTGGAAGTTTCGCCAAGGGCACGAAACATCCTTGCACTGGCCCTGCATTTAGTCAAGGGGTTCTCTGATATAGCTGCCCAACCCCAAAATAAAGAGTTAATGTTAACAAAGTGCTGTCAAATTCATGTCCATATGAGGCTCTAAAAACCTGCAGAAGGTCAATAATCGTGTCTTACCTGTTCTCTTCTCTCCATCTCACCGCAGTTCACTTTCCCACCTTCTCTGTGATTCCCCCACCCCGTCCTCCTCTTCTCACCTTATTCTGGGCATGTGAAGAGCTGATTCAGGCAGCAAGGGGACTGCCCATCAACGAGACACAGAAGACAGCCATGGCCTCAGCGGTGCCCATAGGGAAAGCACTAGAAGAAGCCACGTGCTCCATCTGCCTGGAGTATCTGACAGAGCCGGTGATGATAGCATGTGGGCACAACTTCTGCCGAGCCTGCATCACCCAGTACACTGAGCAAAGAAAGCCTCAATCAGGCACAAAGTTCCCCTGTCCTGAGTGCCGAGTGCTGTTCCAGAAAGGGAATTTCAGGCCCAACAGGCAGCTGGCCAATATCATAGAAAGCATCAAACCTCTGAGGTTACAGCCTGGGCAAGCACAGAATGAGAATCTGTGTGAGATGGACAAGGAAAAACTCCAACTCTTCTGCAGGGAGGATGGAAAAGCCGCCTGTGTGGTCCCCATAGAGGAAGTTGCCCAGGGTTATAAGGTAGGAGTCACTGCTGCTCATGGTGAAGGAACCCCTTAAGCGCCCCATTGTGTTTCTCCAGAGCCGGCTGCTGGGGGGTGAGTGGGAACTCACACAATTAAGGGAGGTGGATCCAGGGATCCAGGTGGTGCCAGGCTGGGTCCATCTCTCTGCCAGGCAGGGCTTCCAATCAGGGGCGGCTCTATGTATTTTGCCACCCCAAGCATGGCAGTCAGGGAGCCTTTGGCGGTGTTTCTGCGGGAGGTCCCTGGCCCTGCGGATTCCATGGCGGTTCTGCAGGTGACCTGCAGGTCCCACGCCTTCGGCGTACCGAATTGCTGCTGAAGCTGCTGGACCAGCAGACCACCCACAGAAACGCTGCCGAAGGCTGCTTGACTGGCGCCCTCACGGTGACTGGCAGGCTGCCCCCCCCCCCCCGCTTGCCTCCCCAGGCACGCTCTTGCTGTGCTGGTGCTTGGAGCTGCCCCTGCTTCCAATGGGAGGTGACCACGGCCGCCTTATGGCATCTGAGTGGAGGAAACCAGGGCCTGGCTCTTACCTTTTCAGTGTGTGGGTGAGGGCTGAGGGGTTGGCTCAGACTGCAGGTTTGGGGCTTGCTTGCAACTTTGCAACATCAGGAAGGAAAGGCCTTGGATTCTCCATTTTGCAGGCACCTCCTGTGGAGACCCGGGCGTGTCCCATTGGGGCTTTACACAGCATGGGTGTCTGTGTGTGTGGTGGGGCTCTGTGAGGGAGCCCAAAGGGGAGGGGAAGTGGAGTGTGTGAAAGCAGGAGAGGGAGGTATGTGCAGTGTGGGACATTGGGAGCTGGCCTGAGATGAATGACATCAAATGACACCGGAGAGATGAGGAAATGGGGCAAGGGGAAGAGATGAGGCTGGATCCTGGGCCCCATGGTCTATGCTTGGTGTTGCGCCTGTCAAAGTTAGACTCAAGACTCACAGTCTGTCAGACCACTCTGTTTTATTAGCACAGCGCTCTGCTAATACACCCAGATAATGTGAGCCCCATACAAGACACAAACTATCTTATTTATACAGATAAAAGGGCAGGAGTTTAGACAAAGGGACAAAGAAAGCAACAGACAGGAAAAACCACCTGTGACACAGCATGCCATATTCAGGTCCTTACTGATTGGTATCGATCTAAGGCTAATTTTTCCAATTGCCCTTAAACGGTGCAATTGTTCTATGCTAATGTCTGTGTTCCTGACACCTGGATTGCAACATTCCAACAATTTTGCTTAAAGGTGCAGACAACATTTCTTTAATCCATTCTTATTTTTACAATATAATTAATTCTACTTTCACACACCATAGAGACATAGACCTGCACCCACGAGAGGATTCCTCTTCCAGGGGAGCGCTAGGGCTGCAGGCTGGGGCTGGGTTCAGCTTCTGAACCGTCAGCTGAACTCCTGCATTCCAGAGGGCTCTGAGTGCGGCAGCCGAGTGGGGAAGAGTCTCACCCCGGGATCAGCATCATAGGATATGGCTACACTTGCAGCTGTACAGCGCTGGGAGTTACAGCTGTCTTCATACAGCTGTGTAGGGAAAGCGCTGCAGTGTGGCCACACTGACAGCTACCAGCACTGCAATATGGCCACATTTGCAGCATTTGCAGCGCTGTTGGGAGTGGTTGAACAGGCATTCTGGATACCTCCGAATACTCTGGAGGCCAATTACAGTGCTTTTGGTGGCCACACTGGCGGAGCAGCGCTGCATCACCAGCGCTGCAATCGTTATACCCCAGGCAGAGCAGGAGTACAGCCAGCGCTGCAGCCAGGGAGATGCAGCGCTGTATGTGCCTTGCAACTGTGGACGGTAAGTTGCAGCGTTGTAAACCCACCACCAGTGCTACAACTCTCCAGTGAAGCCAAGCCCTCAGCCAGACGATGCCCCAAGCCCTACAGTGCTGACCCTGCTGCCTCTGCCCAGGGCATTCTCCTGAATTTGTACCTGAAATGTGCATTTCACACAGGGCTGGACTGAGGCCACCCAGGGCCCAGGCTCCACACCCTGACACAGGGGCCTGCTGTGACCCTGCTCCACTGGCTGTGAACGGGGTCACTCACTCAAGAGCTGTCTGCTGCGAGTGGGGCCTGCAAACTTCTTTGGGCAGGCAGGGGGAACAGCTGGGGGCTCCCTCCCTTTGGGGACACTGGGGGCAGGAGCAAAGGGGTCCCCTCTCCCCTGAGAAAGAGAGAGACAGGATCAGGGAATCCCCCCTCCCCGCAGTACTCTCTCTCTTTTGGGGGGAAGAGCTCTCCCCTCCCTGACACACACAGACTCCTCTGCGGGGATACTGTTGGCAGGTTAACACCCTCTAGAGACACATGGCGTTACCTCTCTGGGTGCTTGGCTCAGGCTCTCTGCAGACTCAGGCAGGTGTCACTCTGTCTGTCACACTCAGGGCATGTTTTCAATATTTAATTTGCAGCCTGGAGGGTTTAAATCATGCATTTATAATGGATGCCAAGAGCCTGAGGTAATCACATGACTCCAGTAGCTGGGGTATAGACATAGTCCTATAGGACCTCTGCTTCCACGGACCCTGCCTCCTGCAGCCCTGCTCATCAGACAGGCAGACTAATGGCTGTTTATCTCACATGGTGCTCCTGAAGGTAAAACTCCAGGAAATCCTGGGTCCTCTGAGGCAGAAGCTGGAGGAGGCTCTGGCACTGGTGTCTGAAGAGGAAAAGAAAATCAGGGAGTGGCAGGTAGGTGTCTGGGTTCATTCCTCCCGGAGCCCGGCCTGCTGCAGTGTTCCTGTAAAGCTGCTAACCTGCTCTGGCTGTTTGCCCTGGCATGGTGCCAGGAGCAGGAAACATCTCTGGTGGGGATCCCAGTGCAGCAGCCCTGGGGGGAAGGACAGTTCCTGGCCCATGGGCAGCGGCACAGACTCACCTCAGGGCTCCCCTTCCACCCAATCCCAACTCACTGCACAGCCACTGCCACTGCACCCCGACCTCTGCACCCCCCAACTCATCCTTCACCCACCCACCCACTGTCCTGTACACACAGACCCACTCGCTCCTCCTGCAGCCAGAGCAGCCAGTCCGGAGCCGGGGGGCAGGGACAGGCCCTTCTAAAGAGTGGGCAGCAGACACCCCTCCTTAGAGGGGAAATCCCCTCTGATTGGCTGTGTTTCCCCTCCCTGATAGCGAAGGGCAGCCAATCAGAGCTATGATGTACGTTGATCCATATACTGACCTCCACCCTCATACCACTACCCCTGTGCTGAGCTTTACCCTGCGCCCACGTACCACCGCCCCCATTCTCAGCTTTACCCTGCGCCCACGTACCACTGCCCCTGTGCTGAGCTTTACCCTGCGCCCACGTACCACCGCCCCCATTCTCAGCTTTACCCTGCACCCACGTACCACTGCCCCGTGCTGAGCTTTACCCTGCGCCCACGTACCACTGCCCCTGTGCTGAGCTTTACCCTGCGCCCACGTACCACCGCCCCCGTGCTGAGCTTTACCCTGCGCCCACGTACCACTGCCCCCGTGCTGAGCTTTACCCTGCGCCCACGTACCACTGCCCCCGTGCTGAGCTTTACCCTGCGCCCACGTACCACCGCCCCCATGCTGAGCTTTACCCTGCGCCCGTGTACCACCGCCCCCATGCTGAGCTTTACCCTGCACCCACGTACCACTGCCCCCGTGCTGAGCTTTAACCTGCGCCCACATACCACTGCCCCGTGCTGAGCTTTACCCTGCGCCCACGTACCACTGCCCCCGTGCTGAGCTTTACCCTGCGCCCACGTACCACCGCCCCCGTGCTGAGCTTTACCCTGCGCCCACGTACCACTGCCCCCGTGCTGAGCTTTACCCTGCGCCCACGTACCACTGCCCCCGTGCTGAGCTTTACCCTGCGCCCACGTACCACTGCCCCCGTGCTGAGCTTTACCCTGCGCCCACGTACCACTGCCCCCGTGCTGAGCTTTACCCTGCGCCCACGTACCACTGCCCCCGTGCTGAGCTTTACCCTGCGCCCACGTACCACTGCCCCCGTGCTGAGCTTTACCCTGCGCCCACGTACCACTGCCCCCGTGCTGAGCTTTACCCTGCGCCCACGTACCACTGCCCCCGTGCTGAGCTTTACCCTGCGCCCACGTACCACTGCCCCCGTGCTGAGCTTTACCCTGCGCCCACGTACCACTGCCCCCGTGCTGAGCTTTACCCTGCGCCCACGTACCACTGCCCCCGTGCTGAGCTTTACCCTGCGCCCACGTACCACTGCCCCCGTGCTGAGCTTTACCCTGCGCCCACGTACCACTGCCCCCGTGCTGAGCTTTACCCTGCGCCCACGTACCACCGCCCCCGTGCTGAGCTTTACCCTGCGCCCACGTACCACTGCCCCCGGCTGAGCTTTACCCTGCGCCCACGTACCACCGCCCCCATTCTCAGCTTTACCCTGCACCCACGTACCACTGCCCCGTGCTGAGCTTTACCCTGCGCCCACGTACCACTGCCCCTGTGCTGAGCTTTACCCTGCGCCCACGTACCACCGCCCCCGTGCTGAGCTTTACCCTGCGCCCACGTACCACTGCCCCGGTGCTGAGCTTTACCCTGCGCCCACGTACCACTGCCCCCGTGCTGAGCTTTACCCTGCGCCCACGTACCACTGCCCCCGTGCTGAGCTTTACCCTGCGCCCACGTACCACTGCCCCCGTGCTGAGCTTTACCCTGCGCCCACGTACCACTGCCCCCGTGCTGAGCTTTACCCTGCGCCCACGTACCACTGCCCCCGTGCTGAGCTTTACCCTGCGCCCACGTACCACTGCCCCCGTGCTGAGCTTTACCCTGCGCCCACGTACCACTGCCCCCGTGCTGAGCTTTACCCTGCGCCCACGTACCACTGCCCCCGTGCTGAGCTTTACCCTGCGCCCACGTACCACTGCCCCCGTGCTGAGCTTTACCCTGCGCCCACGTACCACTGCCCCCGTGCTGAGCTTTACCCTGCGCCCACGTACCACTGCCCCCGTGCTGAGCTTTACCCTGCGCCCACGTACCACCGCCCCCGTGCTGAGCTTTACCCTGCGCCCACGTACCACTGCCCCCGGCTGAGCTTTACCCTGCGCCCACGTACCACTGCCCCCTGCTGAGCTTTACCCTGCGCCCACGTACCACTGCCCCCGTGCTGAGCTTTACCCTGCGCCCACGTACCACTGCCCCCGTGCTGAGCTTTACCCTGCGCCCACGTACCACCGCCCCCGTGCTGAGCTTTACCCTGCGCCCATGTACCACCGCCCCCATTCTCAGCTTTACCCTGCACCCACGTACCACTGCCCCTGTGCTGAGCTTTACCCTGCACCCACGTACCACTGCCCCTGTGCTGAGCTTTACCCTGCACCCACGTACCACCGCCCCTGTGCTGAGCTTTACCCTGCACCGACGTACCACCGCCCCCATGCTCAGCTTTACCCTGCGCCTATGTACCACTGCCCCTGTGCTGAGCTTTATCCTGTGCCCACGTACCACTGCCCCCGTGCTGAGCTTTACCCTGCACCCCCGTACCAGTGCCCCGTGCTGAGCTTTACCCTGCGCCCATGTACCACTGCCCCCATGCTCAGCTTTACCCTGCGCCCACGTGCCACTGCCCCCATGCTCAGCTTTACCCTGCGCCCACGTACCACTGCCCCCGGGCTGAGCTTTACTCTGCGCCCACGTACCACTGCCCCTGGGCTGAGCTTTACCCTGTGTCCACATGCCGTGCCCCCGTGCCGAGCTTTAACCTGCACCCACGTACCACTGCCTCTGACCCCTGTTCCACTCCCCATGATCAATCCTGTCCTCCCCCAATCTGTTCCCACACTGAGTCCCTAGTCCCAGCTCACCCTTCTTACCACAGGGGTCTTCTCGGGACCCTCTGATTTCAGGGAGAAGCCAGATGCTCCCACTCCAGTGTCACTGTTTAAGGGGTCACCAAGGTTGGCCACTTCCTGCCCCCAATCCAGCAAGAGCGCCAGGATCTACAAGAGAGGGACAGGACCCTGCTCCTCAGACTCCCCCTCACAGATCAGGGGAGAGGTTGGGGGTGGAAATACAAGAGCAGTGACTCAGAAGGGCATTTTGCATTTCCCTTACGGTGACCCACTACTCAAAAGCCTCCTATGGATGCGTGATCCTCACAGCCCGAGTCTAGCAGCCCTGCTCCCGCATCCCGAGGCGGGCTTGGCTCAGTGTGTGCCCAGCTCTGGCTCCTGCGGTTTGTTCCTTCTCCATTTTCTACTAAAGGGCAAAGTAGAGAATCAGAGACGGTCAATCACATGTGAATTTAAGAAACTGCACCAGCTTCTGAGTGAGGAAGAGCAGCTGCTCCTGAGGAGGCTGGCGGAGGAGGAGAGGGAGACTCTGCAGAGACTACAGGACAATATCACAAAGCTCTCGGAGCAGAGTGCTGCACTGATCAATCGCATCACAGAGCTAGAGGAGAAGTGTCAGCAACCGGCCGCTGAGCTGCTGCAGGTGAGACTGATAACAACCTCCCCATCATCCATCCTGCAGCACTAAACTCCCCAGTCAGTGACCAGATCCAGGAATTAGTGACCAGGCCTATTTCCAGTGCCTGCTCTGACAGTTTCCCGACACAAACAGAAGCCCAGGCGTGACATCCTGTCACACCGACATGCACACTTTGTGTTGGAGGGAAACGCAGACACAGCGGAGGCTTTGCCTGTCAAACGGGTGGAGCAGAAGGAGCAAGGGGCTGATATGGTCCCTGCTGCAGAGATTCTCAGTGGTGACAGAGGGGGGAAACACGAGACAAAGTGAACTCTCAAATTCATGAGATGAAAGGGCCAAGATTCTCATCACTGGCCATTGGAGCAGGGGGCCTCCATCCCTGGGCCTGATCGGGGGAAGTGCTGAGCACCCCCACAACAGCTGAAGCAGTGGAAGCTGCAGCTGCTCCAGCTGAGGATCTGGGCCCTGTCGCCTTTGATCTGCAGCAGGAAGCTGCACAGGCGTGAGGCTGGGGACAGCTGGGTGGCAGCCCTGCAGGGAAGGGGAGGGACAGAGGTGCATTAGGGATGCTGCTGCTTTCCTTGTCCCAACAAATCTTGTTCAGTGTTCGCAGAGCATCCCATCCCCCCCAGTCTGTGCCATTGTCACATGATACTGAGCTCCTCTGAGAGTCAGAGCCAGGGCGATGGGGCACCTGAAATCGGGGATCACTGTCCAGTGTCCTGCACAGAAGCTGCTGCCCTGACATGCTAAATGTTGTGGATTCAGTGTGGTAGAGAATGGAAAGTCACTTGGTGTTTTTGCATGTGGTGTTAACCCAGCCCCCTGTCTCTGTCTCCTTTCAGGGTGTGAAAAGCACATTGATCAGGTCTGTTCCCATTTCCTTTTCTCCTTCTGAGCCCGTGAGCGATGTGGGTGCAGAGCAGCCGAGTGATGAGGGGACCTTTTCTTCACAGGAGTGAACATGTGAAACTCCAGCCACCAGAAGCTGTTTCTCCTGCCCTGAAGAGCGGGTATAAAATCTTCCTTGACATGAGGGAAATGCTGAAGAGATTCACCCGTGAGTGACAGTGCCTGGCTGGGTTTCCTCTGCATGTGGGTGGGGAGGAGAATCGATATGCATTGTGCATGGGGACAAATGGCCACATTGTGACCACCAGGCTGGTGTGGCAGCAGCCCCAAAGCCAGGACCTGGTCTCCCTACATTGGGAGAAATCTCCATGCTGGGGATGTTGACAATCATTCACCGCAAGTCACTGGGATCTGGGCTCCATCCTTAGAGAGATTTGACATAGAGCTGGGCAAAATGTTTTTGGCAAATAGTTAATTTATATTTTGGGTTGACTGAAACTATTTGTGAAGTCGTGTTGAGTTTTCTGAATAGTTTCAAATGAACAGAAAAGTGTTGTAATGGGCTGTACTTCTGGGGTGAGCCTGGAAGCTACTGGAACCGCTGCCCCCCTCCCCCCCCGCCCACTATTCATCTGGGTTGGCCTTTCACAGGGCTTTGGCTGATGGCACAAAGCCAGCCCCTCTGGGCCCTACTGTCACCCAACACAACAGCTGGTGGCGCCACACCCCCAGCTGAGTTACCTGAGCGCTTTACCTAGGCCATGGAGGCACCAGCCAATTTCTAAGCTCCCAAGCCCTGCCCGTCAGAGTATAAACCCAGAATGACGCCAGCTTGCAACAGCACCCCAACACAGTGATTAATGGGGATGCGGGTTAATTTCCCTTTGATCCCAGAGACCAGCCCCTGCCCCCAGCACTGACTCTGTGACTCTCTCCCCAGTGGACGTGACTCTGGATCCAGACACGGCTCATCCCAACCTTGTTCTGTCTCAGGATAGGAAACGTGTGAGACGCAAAACCAAACGACAGAATCTGCCCAATAACCCTGAGAGATTTGATCCCTGTGTCTTTGTCCTGGGTGCTGAGGGATTCACGGGAGGGAGGCATTACTGGGAAGTGGAGATGGCAGACAAGACTAGGTGGATCCTGGGGGTTTGTAAGGAGTCTGTGAGCAGGAAGAATCCAGATCACCTGTCACCTAAAAACGGATACTGGACTGTGTGTCTGAGGGATGGGGAATACAAGGCTCTCACCGACCCATGGACCCCACTCCCCGTGAGTGTCAGGCCCAGCCGAGTGGGGATTTTCCTGGACTATAAGGCAGGTGAGGTCTCCTTTTACAATGTGTCTGACAGGTCCCATCTCTTCACTTTCACTGACACCTTCTCCGGGACAGTCCGCCCTTTCTTCAGTCCCTGTGCCAATGCTGGAGGTAAAAACACAGCTCCCCTGATAATCTGCTCAGTCCCAGCTCAGGCCAGAGGGAATCTTGGTCCCTGAAGGTGACACCTAAGCTGGACACTCACACATTGCCGGAAAACCAGACTTCCCGACACTTCTGGAACAGCGTGACCCTGCCCCCATGGGTGTGATGGTGGAAAGGTCATCACCTTCACCCACTTCTCACCGCCACCCCTCTCACTTTCCAGAACCCAGCCTCTGATGCGGGGGAGAGGAGATAGGGGTGCAGGTGCGAGGGTCAGGGTGCAGGCTCCTGGGCTGTGTAGGGTCCAGGGCAGGGAGGAGTTTGTAGAAGCAGGAAGGGAAGAGCCCAGATCATAAGAGGAAGGCTGGGAGGAGGTGGTTGTAATGGTGGGGAGGGGAGAGAGGCCCAAGGAGGAAGAGCCTCTGGCAGAAATGACCCAGTGGGCAGAGGAGCCCAATGAGTACGAGGGGGCCAGTGAGCGACAGGAAGGTCCCAGCCTTTCCTGCCCTGGGGGAGTCTCTGGCCATGGAGGGGAGTGAAATGGCCCCAGGAGGCAGTCTGGGGGCAGCAGTGAGAGTGTCAGGGCCCTGCTGTGGGGGACGCTCTGCACTGCAGACTCAGCCATGTGGGGGGAGATGGTTCCAGCACTGTGGAGGAGGGGTGGGGAGAGGTGGGGGAGGGATTCAGTAGCTGGGCAGGGGAAGGGGAGTCAGAGCCCAGCCCTAGGGCTGTGTGACCAAGGGGCCCAGGCTGGGCAAATTGAACCCACTTGCTGGAAGAAGCCAGGCAGCTTTTTCCCCCTTCCAATGTTTTGCTCCTCCCTTGTGCCGTGTGAGAAACAGCTCCCAGCATGGGATGATACTGGTTAGAGAGCCTCACATACAGCTAATGGGTTTTGCTGCCCCATCACGGTTTGCTCCCCCTCTTTACCCATCCCCTGGCCCAGAGGTTGCTGGTGGTGACGGACGGGAAACATTCACTCCTGTCAGAATTTCTACCCACGTAACATCTCAATTTTGAATACCGAGAGAAAGGAAAAAGGAGATTTTTCTAATTTAGAAAATGCTGTGATTGTAACAAGGTATAAATACAAGAATATTTTAATTTACATTTCAACAGTATTTTAGAAACCTGCCTCTAAAGATACTCTTAGAAATGGAATTAACATGTATTGTTTGAATGATCATTGACATGTACATTCAAATTTAACTTCTCTAAATAGCTGACTTTTGTTGTTGTTTTAACTGTTATTTCAAGAAATCCCAAATGTTTATCATTACAAAATAATTGTAAAACTGTCAGACCAGTTTATTCAATTCTATGTACAGCATAATGTTTACGGGTTATAAACATCACAACTACACACACGTTCAGGTCTTTCAGGACTTGCACTGCACCTTTCAAAAGTAAGATGGAAAATTGATGCCACAGAACTAACGATGCAAAACATTATTTCAGTTCACTCCCACATGAGTATAAAATATTATTCCTTGAACTTCTGCTAAACTTCATGTGATTTTTTTAACTCTCTAGCTACATATAATACTCCCGAGGGAATTCTGCACCCTGGCACATGCACAGAATTCTTGTCAGATGCAGATTTTTTTTCCTGCAGAAAAAACATCCTGCGGAAGAAGTGCTGCAGTTCTTCCTTTCGCCTAGCAGAGGCTGAGGTGGCACCAGCCCAGCTGGCTGACGGAGCTAGCCCATAGTTTGCCCACCCCTGAAATGGCCAAGGACTAATCAAAGCAGTGTGTGACTTGGTGGCTAGGTCTTGCAGGTCTGTCTCTAGTTAGTAACCAGGTTAACTGGAACCCAGCTGTGCCCCTGCGGCTTCTCCATATTGTGTTTGTTGCATGAAGAGCAAAGGACACAACCAAAGGTTTGTTATTTCCCATTCAGCTTTCCTCCCGTACTTCTGTCCCTCCCCCGCACCCAGACCATCACCCCTCCACACCTGCCAATCATGTACGTGAGCCAGCACCACTCAGCCATGTCCCTTCCCTGGCCCTGAGAGGATGAGACGCCCTGGAGCAAGACGTGGGTGTTATTCTGCAGCCTGTCAAGGTAAGAAGGGCAATTGGGCAGGCTCCAGAAAATGGTTTAGTCCATTTCACACTCCAATTTCTCCTGGGCTGGGGCCCCCCTCACCTGCAGGACCTGCAGCCAGGTCCTAGATTCTGCCAGGCTGGAAAAACACTTGATCACGGTATTGCAGCCTCCCACCAGGACTAAACCCACTGAGACATTCTTAGAAGTTCCTGAAGGCAATCTCAGGGCAAATCTCCTGTTGGTGTAGGAGCCCCCTCCCCAGGAGGCCCATGGGACAATTCTCCCGTCAGCTCAGCGCTGTCTGCACCAGGGCTTAGGCTGGTTTCGCGGTGTCGCTGAGTGACGTAGTGATACTGATGTAATCTCCTAATGCAGACTTGGCCTTAGAAAAGAGCAGACTCAAAGAAGCCAGTTTGGGGGATCCCCCAACACTGTCCCAGGGCAATGCGTCCTCCTAGCAGTGGGGGGACCAGGCGGAGGCAACAACTGGCTTCCCAGGAGAGTCAGTCTGTCCTGGGGAATTCATGTAGTGAATGGAGCTGGGCCAGGCTGGGATCCTGGAACCTTCCTCCCCACTTATTGTTCGTGCTGCCCCTTTCGGCCTGTTTGTTTCTCCCCTTCCATCTCCTTCCCCCTCTGCCCAGCAGGAGTCGGTCCCTCAGGGTGTTTGCTCTCCCTGAGGGGCCGTTGGTGCGGAGTCACTTCCCTGCCCAGCGCCAGCCCTTCCCCCGGGACCCCCTCACCTGCAGACTTCTACTCCGGGGCTGCCCCACCTGGGCTGGGCACAGAGGGGGCTTGGACAGACCCCACTGGGGAGCAGCAGCAGCTCGGCCCAGGCAGCTCAGCCCCTTGAGGGAAGGGACAGGGGACCCTGCAGGAGGTTTCCCACATTGCTGAGCTCTCCCGGGGCAGGCTGGAGCGAGCTGGTCATGCCCGGTAACAGCTGCTCTCACTTGCCATCAGACTCTCCTCCCAGCTGAGGGGCGCAGCGGGAGGAATGGGGAGAATCTGTGCAGGGACTGAAACTTGTCCAGAGGCAGGTGGAACAGCTGGTGGTGTCAGGGGAATGGGGGAGCTGGGAGAGAATCAGGGAGAAGACGCAGGAACCCAGGTTAGGGTAGGGGAAGATGCGCTGCCAGACAGGGGCAAAGGGGGAAACCCCAGGATAGGAAGGAGCAGAGGGGATATGAGTTACCACAATGGGATGAGCCGTCTGCTGTGGTTGCCAAGGTAGGACATGGGGGCAGAGGCTTGTGTTCCTGGCCGGCCCATCGCAGCCCCCCTTCCCAGGGCTGTGGTGTTAAAGCACATTGCCCTATATGTCCTGTTACATAATAATCCATTGTCTCTTTATGTTGGTCTGATCTGTGTTCTGATGGCCTGACAGTTACTCTGTTTCCCAAAAGCCACTGGGAATGCAACTTCACTCCATTTTAGTTAGTTATTTATCCATTCGTTTTTAAAAGCAGTGATTTGGTTACTCCTGTTTTCCTTGGCACGCCTTAGTGAACACTGTGCACATGGGTGTCTGTACACCACTTAGTGTACAGTTTTAATAATAAATAATCACAGAAAATAGTAATTGAGGCTAGTATTTAAACAATCACTCACTGTGTTTGTAGCAGAACATTTCCTGTGTTCTTACCATGAATTTGTAATTAACAAGTGTTATCTCACAATTTTTGGTCTTTTTATTTTTCCTCTAGCACAAGTTTACTCTTTATCATATGTTTTCATAGATATCATAGACGTGTAGGCCTGGAAGGGACCTCAAGAAGCCACTGAGTTCCTCACTCTGTAGCTGTGGCAGGTTCAGTATATCTAACCATCCTCGACAGGCATTTGTCTAGCCTGTGTAGAGATTTTGGAAATCCTACAGGCGCCCACTTGCATCTTGAGGTGCCTATATACTTTTGAAAATTTGTCCTGCAGAATGCAGGCCTTAAGCACAGAACGGGGACTGTCTCCCGGAAAGCAATGACTCTGAAAAGGACTTAGGGGGTCCTAGTGGACCCGTAACTAAACAGAAGCTCTCAGTGCGATGCTGTAGCAAAAAGGGCTAATGTGACCCTTGCCTATATAAACAGAGTTGTAGTGACTAGGAGCAGGGAGCAGAATGTAGCTCTGCATATGGCATCGGTCAGACTGGTACTAGAATTCTGTGCAGAGTTCAGAAGCCGGTGCACAGCTCAGGGTCGTAGGAGCAGCGAGGGGGAGAACAGTGGGAGAATTTACCCCATGCCAGAGACGTCTATACATACATTAATGCAAGGAGTACAGGAACGAACTGGAAGCGTTAGCACATTAGCTAAATTATGACTAAATTGGCATCATAGAGACTTGGTGGGATAAATCTCATGCCTGGAATGCCAGTAAAGAGGGGTACAGCTGTTCAGGAAGGAGAGGCAGGGGAAAAGCGATGAGGTGTTATGTTGTACACCAAGAATCTATTCACTTGTTCTGAGGTCTAGAAGAAAATGAGAGGTAGATCAGTTGAAAGTCTTTGTGTGTAAGGATCAAAGGTGCTGGAAAAGGGGAAGGGACAGCAGGGGCCGCTGCCTGACTCGGACTCTTTTTTTATAGATCTTGGCATTGTGATTCCTCTAACATTGACCCAGCAACTCTCTTCCCTGGTAGGCAGACCTCATTCCAGCTGTGACTTGTAGGCAAGACTGCCTATGCTCTGATCCCTTACAATGGGTTAAGATAAAGGGGGGGGGGAACAGAAGCTATGTCATGGTAGGAGTCTATAAGTGTAACCCTTCTGCCCCTCTGAGTTGGCAGCAACAAGGACCGGGTTCAGTATCCAGGGGTTCTGTTTCAATAACACCATGCATAACCGGCTCGAGCCCCCACCCAGTGACCTGGGACACTTACATACCACACCCCCTGGGCGCTTCTATGAGGCAATACTTTCCCTCTCGCAAGCACGGAGTCTGAGTGTAGAAAAATCCTTTTAATAAAGGAAGGAAACAATGCGGCATCCCATTGGAGAAACATCACAAATAGGATTATACACAAACCATAAACAAAAACCCACCTCCAAGTACGTATGGCAATGTCCTTTCCTTCTAAGGGTCTTAAGTCCAATCACCCCAAAGTCCAACAACCCAAAAGTCTCTGGTCAGTGTCACCCCAGAGTTCAACAGTTTATCTGCAGAGTTTTACCCCCCCCAGCCTGGGTGGAACTGGGGTGGGGGGGGGAGTCCACACAGGGTGTTAAGGGGCACCTTATGTGGGCCAGGGCTAACTGCTCCGGCTCTCCGTGGAGTTCTGCTGCAGTCTTCACCATGACCCACTCCACCACACCAGCTGTGCTGCTCCTCCAACCGCCCCTGCAAACCGCTTCACTCTGCTCACTGTTCCATGGGCTGCTCCAACACGCTGCAAACTGCTCCACTCTGCCAGCTGCTTAAAGGTAGGTCTTCAGGCTCCCCCACTGGTTAACACAGCACTCAGTGATTCTCAGCTCAGCTCTTAGTAGGGGAACCCTGGTGCTAGAGCACTATTAGCCCAACATGAATTCAGCTCAGCAGTCTCTAGATGGATTCCTAATAGAATCAAAATTAGTTCTACTCTTTAACAGCAGAGAGAAGAGAATGTGCAATTGGTATTCCAGGCCCTCAAAAGGGGGCCATACCACCAGATACATACACCAGTCCCTACCCTCTATCTCTTCACTGGGCGTTGGAACCCATGTCCCTTGTTTAGCAAGTGTCACTCACATTATATTGAGACATCTCTGTCATAAAGCAGTCTCCTAGTTCCTCATTCACATAACCAGCTAGCAACACTTTATTTATCCTGCCCCAATAACAAAGAAATTGGGGATCCCAGAGCTGTCAAAATAACCCTCCCAGGCTGCATTGGGCTATGCTGGGCGTGTCCATGCAAATATCTGAGAATTCACAATTCCTGAAATTCTTTCCACACTTCCCATAATTCACCACCAGATGTCAGGGTAGAGCTCATCCTGACTCTGCTTACATAAGTGACCCCCAAATCAGGAGGAGGAGGTAGGTGTAGCATTTCTAGAACAAATAACAGAATTATACAAAACAGACCCTGTATTAATGGGAGTCTTTAGCTACCAAGATACCTGTTGGAAAAGAAATATAGCAAAACACAAAAGGTTCTAATAAGTTTTTGGAATGTATCCGGGAGAACCTTTTGTTTTTGAAGGTGGAGGAAGTAACCAGGGGAGTAGCCATTTTCTACGTGATTCTGACTAATGGGGTGGAAGGAATTGGTCATGAATCTGAAGGTTGGAGGCAGTTTGGGTGAAAGCAACCCTGAAATGGTAGTTGCCATGATTGTACGGGAAGGAAGGAGTCAGAGTAGCAGAATAAGGACAATGAACTTCAAAAGTCGACTTTAACAAACTCAGCAAGCTGGCAGCTAAGATCCCACAGGAAGAAAATCTAAAGGAAAAAGGAGTTCAGGAGAGCTGGTAGTTCGTCAAAGAGACACTAATAAAGGTCTGACACAACAGCAGGCTACCACGATGCGAAGGAGCCGGGAAGAATAGAAAGAGGTCAATATGGCTCCATCAGGAGCTTTGCAATGACCTGAAAACCAAAAGGGAATCCTACAAAACATGGAAACAAGGATAAGTTGCTAGGAATGAGTCCGGACGACTAGCGCAAGCACATAGGGACAAAATGAGAAAGGGTGAGTCAGAGAATTAGCTGCACCTAGCTAGGGACACATAAGGCCATAAGAAGAGGTTCTGTAAATAGGTTAGGAGCAAGGGAAGGATGAAGGAAAGTGCAGGCCCCCTACTTAGCAAAGGAAGAGGGCTAATAACTGACAACCTCAAGAAGGCCGAGAGTCAGGAACCAGACCCAGTCTCTGGGCAACGTGATGAGCACAGCTGGCTGGCAGTGGGCTTAGGGCTGGCGCTTCCATTAGGTGACCCTAGGCGGTCGCCGAGGGCGCCAGGATTCGGGGGGCAGCATTTTGTGTGTCCCCACGGGGCGCGCGGGAGCTTCCGGTTCCACTCTTGTCGCACCGCTAAAGAAGGACCTTCTGCCGACGTGCCGTGGAAAACAGCAGCAGGCAATTGAGCAGCTCAGTGACTGCTGCTGTCACCTGCGGCATTTCAGCAGAGGGTCCTTCTTCGATGGGAGCGGAACCGGAAGCTCCCGCGCGCCCCGTGGGGAGCGCACAAAATGCCGCCCCCCCGAATTCTGCCTAGGGCACCAGAAACCCAAGAGCCACTCCAGAGTGGGCTGCTTGATTGGCCACAGCACCTGATTGGCTGGAAGAGTCAGACGAGCAGCTCTTCAGCCCAGCAGCCACTGCAGTAGTTCAAAGGCTGCTCAAAGCATCACCCATGGCTGTGATAGCTCTGCCCCCGCCTTGCCTCATTCCAGCTAACCCAGTTCTGACCCCTCTGTGACGTTATGAGTGTAATGTAATATCTCATTGAAAGATGACAGGGCCAGAAAGAGTTAATGAACTGACCTGACCCCTGGGTGAACCTTAAGGACTGGTTAGGAAGGTATGTAAATGAACAGAGCTTTGAAATGCAAGTCTGCATTGTCAGAGGTAGGAGGGGGGGTGTTTGCTCAGGTCTTGGGATGTCAGCAAACAAGTCTTGTCTATCGCTATAGCTTTGATTCAAAGATCAAAAAAGGAAATTAGCATTTAGGAAGATACTTGAGTGAAATAGTGTTATTGTCTGTGTCTCTCTTTGAAGGTTGTGGTAACCTGTATCTGAACTGTTTAATGGATAAATTACCCTGTGCCAATTGCCAGGATCTTTGGAAGGAGAGTTAAGCCTATTGTTTTCTCAGGCCAAAAGGCGGCTGGAAATGTATAAGAAGCCTGGGACACGATCCTGCTTCATCTCAGATCTGCTTTGGGTTTCAAAAGGGGGAAACCTTAAGCCACAAGGAACTGAGATCCCAGTCATTGACTGGAGCCACCCTGAATATGGACATTGGACTAATACCTATGGATCTTTCTAAAAGGACTTTTGCTACTATAAGCTCATCTCTACATGTATCTGAACCCATGAATGAATTAGTCTGTATGTGTATGGATCTTTTACCACACTCTCTCTTTTTTTTTCTAATAAATTTTAGCTTAGTCAATAGAATTGGTGTACGTGTATTGTGGGTAAGATCTAAGTATAATTGAACCTGGGTAGTGGCTGATCCTTTGGATTGGAAGAACTTTTCTTTTATATGATGAAGTAAGATTTCAGGATCATCCATATATTACTGTGTGTCTGGATGGAGGCCTGAGGCTGGGCACTTTAAGGGAACTGCGTGGTTTAAACTTCTAAGTAACCAGTGAGGTACTATAGAAGCTGTTTTGTGCTGGTTGTTAAATCTAAGTATTGGAATAACCACCAGCGTTTGGGATTTGTCTGCCCTGTTTTGTTTGCAGTTCATCCTGATTGAGTGACCTCAGCTGGCTCCCACGGGCAGCACCCTCACACCCTCAACTCAGATTCCTGATTTCTGACCTCAAGTCTCTGACCCCACTTTTGACCCTGGGCTCTGATGCCTGGTTACTGACCCCTGCTTTGAGCCCTAGGCATGATTGCTCATGTCCCAGGCACTGACACTGGGTGTTTAATGCCTATTTAGCATCAGTCTTCACTAAAAAGGTTAATTGTGACCTGGTACTTAACCCAGTTCATATTCACAACAAGGGGGAAGGCACGCCAGACAAAACAGGGAAAGAACAGGTTAAAGAATATGTGGATAGGGATATATTCATGTTGGTGGAGACTGATGAAATTCACCTGCGGGCACCTAAGTAACTAGCTGACACACACTCAGACCCAGTAATGATTATCTCCCAGCAGAGCTGCCCCATCCATAGGACGGTTTGAGCCGGAGCAACTGTAGGCATGCCTCTCCCAACAGTTTTGAAATTTTAATTAGCTTTATCGGGGCCCCCCCCATGCATTCCTCCCCCATGAGTCACCAGCTCCACTCCACTATGCCCCACCTTGCCAGTTCCTGGTGTCGCTTGGGAGAGAAAGGGGGTGGGGGTTTGGGGGAAGGGATGGAATAGGGCAGAGCAGGGATGGGAAGAGGTGTGGTGGGGGGTTGGGACTGGGGTGGAGGAAGGGGTTGTCCCGGGCCCTGCACCTCCCCCACCTGGGGATGGCCCTGCCTCTCAGAACTCATGGAGGATGGCTGAGGACCCCGGGACTAGAGAAGGGCAAACATTGCACCTATCCTTAAAAAGGAGAACAAAGAGGACACAGGGAACTACAGACCAGTCAGCCTAACTTCAGTTACTGGAATGAATATTTATTTTAGAGCAGTCTCCCATGCAGGGCCATCCCTAGTGGGGTGTGGGCCTGGGGTAACCCCAACACCCACCCCGAGCCCTGTCCCACTCCACCCCTTCCCCATAAGACCCTGCGTCTTCCTTCCGTTGCTCTGCCCCCACGGGTCCCACTGCATCCCTGTGAAGCGAGCCCCCCCCACAAGCACAGGACGCATGTGACAGCCCCAACCCATCCTATAGACCGGACGGCTCTGCTCCCATGAGGTGTGGGGGGTCCCCGTTTAACTCTTCTCTTCCTCAGACAGAGGGGAAGTGAACCTGGGTCTGTCTATGCTGGAGATAAGTGCTCGAATCACGGGGCTGAAAGTGAGGGACTGGGACCAGACCTGCTGATTACAGCCCCGAGGCAGGATAAACCAGGATGCACCCGGGTTCATGGGTGCTAACCGGGCTGGGCAGCAGACGGGTGTGTGGGTGCTGGGGGCAGGGGGTCTGGCGGTGAAACAGGCACTTAGGGCGGGGGCTGCTTACTGCATAAAATCAGGCTCCAAGTGAGTTTGGGGTTTTGCTACTTAGCAAGTTTGGCTTGGAAGCAGCTCCGGACACACTGAGCAGCTTCAGCTGCCTGGATCTCAGCCCCCACCCGCGGGCTCCAGAGCTGGAGTCCCGCCCCTGGCCCAGCCCTTCCCGACTCCCGCCTCCTGCTGCAGGGACCATGGGGCGATACTGCAGGAGATACCGCGTCCTGCAACCCCGCTCCCGTGTGCGTCTCGGGGCGCGGCTGGGGAGATGTGAGTTTTGCAGGCGGCGCTGCCAGTGGCTGGGACTGCCCCCCCCCCCCGGCTATTTGCTTCCCCTTCCTGTGCCTGCTTCTGTTTTCGGAAGAGGCGGGGATAGGGGAGGGGTGCAGCTCATTGGGGCGCGGGATGCCCGTAGCTTTCTCCTCTGTGGCCGCCGGTCCCCGCTCAACCGGCCCCGGCGCTGTGCTGCCTCCCCGTGTTACAGCTCCTCGGGGGCCGCTGGAGCCAGCCCAGGCGCTGCCCGCCCCAGCCCCGCACCGGAGTCTGCAGGCGAGGAGGGCTGGGGCCGGCGGAGTGTGAATCACTGCCGGTCACGCTCACTGCCAAGTGTGAAACCAAAGGCGCATGTCTGAGCCCATCTGCTGCTGGCACGGGTAGCACCTGGTGATCAGTCACTGATCCGTCCAGTGGCTCTGATTGGCCCTAATCTACTGACCCTTGGCAGTGGTGTGCGGGGGAAGCTCCCAAAGGACCCGCCTGGTGCATGTGTGTGTCACAGACCTCCGCGTAAAGCGAGGTCATTTACACACCAGTTCTTGTGCAGCCTCCTGACATGACACGGACACTTCTGCCCAGCTGACGGGGGCGTTGGGTTCATTTCAGTGGGATGCCGAATATGTGGAGGATCGTTTAAAATCCCAGTGTCCTAGGCTTCTGCCTTCAATCTCCTTCCCTGCTTGTGCGATCTGCCCATCACCTCGGCGGGTGGGCGCAGGCAGCCATGTGCTCGGCCGGCTGCCTCGACTGAGACGGTTTCCGATCAAAGGGGGTAGATTCCAGCAGGCTCCTGGGGACTGTCTTGCCGGAGACGAAAGGGCTCGTTCAGACAGACGTGCTGAAGTCGGTAGGGTGACGAGGAGCCGGGTGCAGGTGTGTGAGAGGGGCTGGGGAGAGACAGAGGAGAGAGAAGTACCCTGGATTTGCGGTGACGAGGCATTGGGATGCCTGTGCCTTTAAGAACCCAGCCCTGGAAGCCCCTGCTGAGGTAATGTCTGTGGGAGGGGCACGGCCGGTGCAAGGATGTTTTGCACCCTAGGCGAAACTTCCACTTTGCGCCCTCCCCGTTCCCGAGCCCCCACCCTGAGGTGCCACCCCACGGCAGCTCCCCCCCTCCGCCCTGAGGTGCCCCCCCTGTGGCAGCGATGGCGTGCTCGCGGTGGAGGCAGAGCAGGGGTGAGTTGGAGCAGGGAGTTCCCCTGCATACCGCCCCCCCCTTGCTGCAGGCAGCCCTCGCCGCGCTCCCCTGCCCTAGCTCCCTCCTCCTAAATGCTGGCGGCGACCGGGGCGGCCGAAGATCCGGCCACTGTGGTCGCTACCAAAGAAAATGCCGTCCCCCAAATCCTAGCGCCCTAGGCGACAGCCTAGTTCTCCTAAATGGTTGCACCGGCCCTGGGGAGGGGGAATAACCCCCCCCCCACAGTATTTTTGCAGTATCAGAGCTGGAGGGGAAGGTGCTGGGGTTAAGCCCAGGACTGAAGTGCTGCCAGAAGATAACTGAGGAAAACCCCGGCGCAGAGGGGGTAACGGTTATCCTCACAGCCCTAATTTTGCCCCTCAGCCCTTATCCTAACACTGCCTCCAGCTGCTTGACCTCCTGGGGCCAGTCAGTTTTCACCCCCTGCTCAGACCCTGGCCTCCCCCCTCCTCCAGTTTGCCCCTTTTAGCCCTTGTAAAAAGCCATCCACAGTATCTGGTGCCAAGTAAGGGCGGGGTGAAGTGATGCCCTCAGCAGATGTTACTGAACAGTCTCAGGGCAGCCAAAGTAGAACATTAAGGCCGAAAGCCGTTTTTCACACTGCACCTGGCAGGAAAGTGACTTTGCACAAACCGCTCCTCCTCGCCCCATCTCTGCTTCCAAGGGTCTGAGTCCCAGAGCTGCTGCCCCGACTGGCACCCCCAGGCTCTGCCCCCTGAGTGCCTGCTGGAGCTGAGTCAGCTACGGTCCAGTTCCCGAGTTACATTCAGGTCTGTTCTGAGCTCTCTCTTCCTGCCACTGACCAGCTGTTACTTCTTGCCCAGTTCCCACTCTGGATTTCAGCTCCCCCTCCCCCCACAGTGCCCCCCACTTCCACCTTCCTCCTCCTGTCTTCCCAGGGTAGGGGGCACAGGGTACTGAAAACTGGGTGGGGCTTTTTGCTGGTGCTACAGCTGGAGAAAGCTGTGATGGATGGTGCTATGCAGAGGGGAATTACTGAGAACCCAGTGACCCCTGGAGAGCAAGAATAGCAGCTTTGGGGGGGCACTGACACCCCTACACTCAGGAGCAGTGCCAGGGTTTCTGGCATCCTAGGCAGAATTCGGGGGGCGGCATTTTGTGTGCTCCCCACGGGGCGTGCGGGAGCTTCCAGTTCTGCTCCTGTCACGCTGCTAAAGAAGAACCCTCCGACGAAATGCTGCAGGCGACAGCGGCAGTCACTGAGCTGCTCAGTTGCCTGTTTTCCGTGGCACATCGGCAGAAGGTCCTTCTTCGATGGCGTGATGAGAGCAGAGCCAGAAGCTCCCGCATGCCCTGTGGGGAGCGCACAAAATGCCGCCCCCCCGAATCCCGGCGCCCTCGGCGACCGCCTAGGGTCACCTAATGGAAGCGCCAGCCCTCCCTACACTGGCACCTTCAGCAAACTGCCCCAACCAGGCTCATCCTTGCCAGCTCAGGGCCCTGTGGGTTGGGTTGTTCCTTTAACAGGAATTTCCTCTCTGCCCCGGTCAGCCAGAGAAGCAGACCATTTGTTTCTGAGGCTTTTTGTACTTTTGTTTTTGTGGAAAGTGAAAGGGACAGGAGGGGAGAGCACTCGGCCCAGTCAATTTAGCTCCAAATGTAACAACCACCATGACGAGTCTGGACCCCCCCCCCCCCCCCGGCTTTGTGATGCCCTGTATGGAGCAGCGGCGGCAGCCTCGGTAAGTGAGAGGGGGATTTATGGTGTGAACTCCCCATAGGGAGCGGCTGTGGGTGTCAGAGACTCTGAAAGCCCCTGGCAGTGACAGGCATGGGTTCAAAGCTTCTGTCTGGGATTGGCAGGGAGGGGCGCTCTGGGCGCTGGATCCCCTGCTCCAGGGCTCGGTCTGAGACCCACACACACAGCACTGACCCTTCAGATGAGCTCTTAGCACCAACAGGCCTCACTGAAGGGATTCTTAGGAGAAACTGGTGCCTCCTGACTCTGAATGTAAACCTGGCTGTGGGACTGTCCCTGCCAATTCAGAGATTGCTGTGTTCGTCTGCATGCGGACTGGCTGGCAGGGCCACCCAGAGGATTCAGGGGACCTGGGGTCTCAGGCGGCAGGGGGCCCCCACCACCATATTGCCACTGAAGACCCGGAGCGAAAGAAGCTCCAGAGGCCTGGGCCCCGTGAGAGTTTTCCAGGGCCCTCGGAGTGAGTGAAGGACCCTGCTCTAGGGGCCCCAAAAAACTCTTGTGGGGGCCCCTGCAGGGCCTGGGGCAAATTGCCCCACTTGCCCCCCCCCGGCTCCCTGGGGCGGCCCTGCTGGCTGGCAGGGTGCTGGGCCCCTTTCACTCATTGGTTGTGTTCAGTGAAGCTGGCTGTTGATTGGCCAGTAACTGCCATGTGTAGTTTTCCTGTTGTGATGGTGGGGGGCGTTATTTGTTTGTGATTCTGCTCCCTTTCTTCCCTTTATTGTTACGTCACTAAACTGAAGTTCCAGAGTGAGGGGGTGAAAGACAAGAAGAAAAAAACCTTTATTAATGTATCACCCCTACCAGCCCCGTGCCAGGCTGCGGGCATTGCCACCTTTGTCAGTGTATCACCCCTACCAGCCCCTTGCCCCGAGGGAGGGCAGCTGCTGCTACTGCTGCCACTCACCCTATGGGTGTCACCTGCCCCAAAAGTCAGTCAGTTACAGTCACGGGGGAGTGATGGTGGCGGCTTTGAGTCTGTGCCCTGGAGCCTTGGTCTGGCTCCCTTCCTGACCAGTGCTGGCCGCTCTGTGGGCAACACTGGCTGGTGGCTGTCCCAGGCTAGGGAGAGTCACAGGCACAGTCTGGTTCACACTGACCACTGCACGGCCTAGCAGGAGCCGCACGGCTGGGTGACTAACACTAGTGCAATAAAAACAGCAGCGTAGCAGGGGGTAGCGTGGGCGGTGGCTCAAGCTAGCTGCCCAAGTACGTAGCCAGGGGGTCCACGCGGGTTTGTTCTCAGGGAGGTAACCCGAGCTGCTGCCTGGGTTACCCCAGCTACACCGCTAGTTTTAGTGAACTAGCTCGAGTAGAGCTATCCTGTGTCCGTTTACACCTACGGCAAAGCTCGCTCCCACCTGCAGTGCAGACCTACCCTGAGAGAGGTTTAATGTTACGGATCCCAGGGGGCACAGAGCCGGGGTGACCCTGCTCAGAATTCATCACGTTTGCACAAGGCTGGAGCCAATGACGGTGGGTCACCAACACGTAAAATCGCTAGGGCCAGGCACTCATCTGCTCATTGGGAGACCCCAGAGAGCCCTCACCTGGGATAGGTGTGGTCAGACGGTGGAGCCACTTTTTCCCACAGCAATCAGTGGCCATTCATATCATGCTGGCTTGTTTTCCTTTATACATCCCATTCAACAGTAGTGCCTAAATGCTCCAAGTGAGATGGGGACCCCATTGTGCCGGGCCCTGGACACCCCAATAGTCAGGGACCATCCCTGCCGTGGAGAGTTTCTTACAATCTAATAGACCCAGACAGCTCCACAGGTGCAGCCATGGTGTGAGTGTGATATGGACTGGCTCCTGGCACAGACCAGGGCTGTGGGGGGAATTCCTTCCCTTTTGGTGTATGTTGGGCAGCAGAGAGGCTTGTTATCTCCTCCCACTGCTCCGTGGCGCTGTCACTGCATCCCTCTCACTCACTCACCGTCTAGTTTGCTATTTCTCCGGTTCCCTAGACCAAGCTACGATGGCGGGGAAGGTTCCCTCATTCTTCCCCCGGCTCCACAGTGAGCTCTGCTCTGCCTGGCTACGTCGCTCTCTGCCTCGCACTGCAGGTTCACGGGCTGGTGTCAGGTAGGAGCTCCGGCCTCCTCGCTGGCTTTGCTGCTGTTCTATTGCTGTTCACTAACACCCATCTTACATCACTGCTGTGTCTTATAAACCATGTCTGTGCAGCCTGCCGACAGCCAGCAACGTGGAGAAACGACAGGGCACACCTGGGTCCCCAGTAACTGTGTTTGCTGCCTATACACAGTCTTGTTGTCAGGCCTCGCTGTGCATGCCCTGCTGCTCTGACTAGAAGCTTTTAAGACATAGAATGTGGTGAGCACCATTACAGGGCTCACGTACCATTTAAAGGGACACTGTCCAATTCCTATAGATTACACGGCTGGTCCGTGTAAGACATAGATCAGACTCTTAAGCCACAAACAAATCCTGAATCCCCGACTCTCCGGTTATGAAATGAAAACCCACAAGTCATTCACACTGCACTGGGCACATCTGACTAGGGCTGAGAGCGAGACCTCATCTCACAATGGGGATGTGAGGATATTTACTGGCGTCTTCATTCTGTGCCCTTGGTGAAGACCTTATGGTCCCACTCCACCCCCGGGGCTGCTCCCACAACTACTCAGGCATTTTGGTTCCTTCTGCTGTGGTTTCCATCCTGCTAATTTAACCAGCTCTCTCTCTCTCTCTCTCTCTCCCTCTCTCTCTGGATGCTGAGTCTCTGCCCTGAGACCCGCCTCCCCCCACCCTTTTCTGTGCAGTTCCACATGCCGTCTCTCTGTCCCCAGCACTTTTCTATCTACCGCCTTCTCCCTCTCCATTATCTGACCTATAACGTTACCTGCATAAGCAGCAAAGAATCCTGTAGCACCTTATAGACTAACAGACGTTTTGGTGCCACAGGATTCTTTGCTGCTTTTACAGATCCAGACTAACACGACTACCCCTCTGATACTTTACCTGCATAGTGATGATGATCAGTTTTCATATCTTTACATCTTGCAGGCCCTTACACCATCCCTACACCAGTTGGAAAGGCCCCCACACTGAGCAGCATGAAAAGTCCATGGTGTATCAGAGAACCTGACCCCCCAGTATCCATTATACCCAAGGACCTCTATTCAGAGATAATAGAGACAGTGTATAATGTTCACATGTGAACTCTGGGTGACCAGTATTGGAACCACATGCAGTATTTTGGGAACTATCGAATTAACATGAATGTGTATTTTTGTACTCCTTGATAAATAGTATCTGTGTGTAACTTTGTGGGCTCAGGACTGTAATCTGCTCCATCGGGGAGGATGTGATACTCTGTAACTTGGGGAAACACCCAGCACCCTATGTTCGTCCTTGTAAAAATGATTGTGTGATGTCCAATTCAAAGTTTGTCATGACGGGTGTCTTCAGAAAGCTCAAGATGCACTGAGCGTCGTTGTTACAGTAATGTTTTAGTAATTGTTGTTACAACTAATGTTTTAATAATGTTATAGGTTATAATTTCATGTATGTAGTTATGAGGCTGAAAATGTGTCCTCATGGCTTAAAATGAGCCCTGGCAAAAACTCTCCAAGAGCAGAGGGGCAGTTCACACCTCATCAGGGCAGATATGAGACAAACCCAGCCCAGCCTCCCAGGAACAAAGGACCCTGGCTTAGGCAGCAACAAAGGGTCTGTTGGACACTCTAGTGAGTCACCCCCCCTTCCTTTGGTCAGTTTGAAACTGCGAAGAGGTGATGCTCACCTGACTCTGAAGTAGGGGGTTGGGGGAACAAAGTCAGGAGGGAAGAAAGGACATGATAAAAGGGAGAGACATTTGCCATGCTCTCTCTCTCCCGCCTACATCTACAGTCACCACCACCAAGCGACTGACGCGCTGATCAAAGGGGAGAGCCTGGCTGAAGAGCGAGCAGCCAGCCCGTGGTGAGAAGCATCCACGTTTGTAAGGGCACTGAAAATGTTAAGATCAGCTTAGAATGTGTTTTGCTTTTATTTCATTTGACCAAATCTGACTTATTTGCCTTATAATCACTTCAAATTTATTTCTATAGTTAATAAATCTTTTCTACCTGAAGCAGTGCATTTGGTTTGGAGTGCGTCAGAGACTCCTCTTGGGATAACAAGCCTGGTACATATCAATTTCTTTGTTAAATTGATGAACTCCTATAAGCTTGCAGCATCCAGCAGGCATAACTGAATGCTGGAAGACAGAGGTTCCTAGGCTTGAGTCTGGGACTGGAGGTATTGGCTAGTGTCATTCAGTTGCACAATCCAAGGAGCAGATTACATGCCAGAGGCTATTTCACTAGGAGGGTGGTGAAGCACTGGAATGGATCACCTAGGGAGGTGGTGGAATCTTCATCCTTATAGATTTTTAAGGCCCGGCTTGACAAACATAGTGTTTCCTAATATCCAACCTAGACCTCCCCCACTGCAACTTGAAAACATTGCTCCTTGTTCTGTCATCTGCCACCACTGAGAACAGCCAAGTTCCATCCTCCAAGTGCTTCAAAATGGATTTTTTGAGGACCTGGTCCATGATTTTGCTAGGGACTGAAGTGAGGCTGACCGGTCTGTAGTTCCCTGGGTTCTCTTTCTTCCCTTTTTTAAAGATGGGCACTATATATGCCTTTTTTCCAATCATCCGAGACCTCCCCTGATAACCACAAGTTTTCAAAGATAACGGCCAATGGCTCTGCAATCGCATCCCCCAACTCCTTTAGCACCCTCAGATGATTAGAGCTGGGCCCATAGACTTGTGCTCGTCCAGCTTTTCTAAATAGTCCTGAACCACTTCTTTCTCCGCAGAGGGCTGGTCTCCTCCCCATACTGTGCTGCCCGGTGCAGCAGTCTGGGAACTGACCTTGTTTGTGAAGACAGAGGCAAAAAAAGCATTGAGTACATTAGCTTTTTCCACATCCTCTGTCACTAGGTTGCCTCCCCCATTCAGTAAGGGGCCCACACTTCCCCTTGATCTGTTGAATATCTGTTATTCTATGTCCCATCATTTCATGTGAAGTTACGAAGTATTGCTCTAGGTTTCTTACTGAAATATGTGGTAAGTGGGAGACACCCAGAGCTAGGCTTTCAATGGCAACAAAGAAGCAAGTGTCACTGTTCAGACAGGTGTGGATGGCCCATCAAGGAGAATCCACTCTCCCATAGGCTTCTCAGAGGGCGCATGCCCCAGTGGCTACCAACTCCCACGTCACATCAAACATTTTTCTAGCACCTGGAGAGAAAATATAAGTGAGGGATGATGACATCACAGCTGGGCCTCTCTGCTCCCCCCGTGAACATGTGCAAGATTGAGGGAAGACAAAGACTGAACTGGGAGATTGGTCCCCGGCTGGAAGGGAATCCAGCCAGTGTGTTAAGAACTGTGAGCTGCCTGGAATATCGGTTAGGGTGAGAAACTGCTTGATTCAAATCTTGCCTAGTCTGTGCAATTTACACTGTGATTTTATTTCTTATGTAATCTATTCTGATCTCTCTGCCTGCTACTTACAATCACTTAAATTCATCTTTCTGTAGTTCAGAGGTTCTCAGACTTCATTGAATCGTGACCCCCTTCTGACAATCAAAATTACTACGGGACTCTAAGAGGGGGGAACTGAAGCCTGCACCCTGCTGCCCTGGTGGGGGAGGGGGAGCAGGAGCAAAGCTTTGGCTTTGGCTTCAGTCTTGGATGGTGGGGCTTGGGCTTTGACTTTGACCCCAGGGCCCAGCAAGTCCAAGACAACCCTGGCAACCCTATTAAAAAGGGGTGATGACCCACTTTGGGGTTCTGGCCTGCAGTTTGAGAACTGCTGCTGTAGTTAATGTATCTGTTCTATATTTTACCTAAAATAATGTGGTTTTAGTTGAAGAGCTTAGAGAATTTCAACCACAGGTATTGGAGCCTTCTCAAAAGCAGGAGTGCTGGGGGCCCCCACCACCTGAGGCCCCTTCCCTTCCCCCCAAGGGCCTGCCCCGCTCCTGCTCCTCCCCTGGAGTCCCCACCCCCGACCAATCTGGAAGCTGCCAAAAGCATCCCCTGCTCATGTTCCTGCTTCCCAGATCTCCAGTCAGTGCAGGTGGAGGGACCCAGGCTCACCACAGCTGCCTGCGCAGCTCTCCCCAACCCGGCTCTGGCTGAGGGGCAGGGTCTCGGAGCCGCAGCCCAGCTATGATAAGAGCTGTGTCGGCAGCTGTTGAGAGTCATGGTGGACCCTCCACATGCCTGCAGCGTTGGGGGGAGGGGCCACAGAGAGCAGCCCCCAGCCCATATTCCCATCCCCCAGGCTCCAGTTCCAAGTTGTACCCTGGGGATCCTGTCACAACCACCCAGAGGCGAAATTGCTTAAAGTAGTTCAGACCAGCTCCCAGAAGTTGAAGAGAACAAAGATTTTTTTGTTAAATCCTTGATTTAAACTGAGAAGAGACCTGGGATTTTGGGCTACAAACTGACATGACCTGTTAAGCAAGAGGGCATATACCATTATAGAAATGTTTAAAGACGGCCCTACCAGCAAGTCTCTTGTGCCAGATGAGAATCATTTGGTATAAGCGTAATGTGTTCAGACCTTTGATTTACAGTACATTTTCTCTGTCAGACTTTTGCTCTGCTTTGGAAGTTATTCGGTCACTTGTAACCACTGGCAAATGCTGTTTGTAGCTCTGGGAGAGAAGGCAAAATGCAGGTGCTGGAGTTTTCTCAGGCCTGCTGGAAAAACCACAGTGAATTGCAGGGAGCTGTAAAATCTCAGTGTGGTGAGAGAAGGACGTGGATCCCTGCCCAGAGAGAGGTGATGGCTGAAGGCTTGAGACCTAAGGGGAGGGACGTTCCTTGAGCAGACCACAGAGGAAGTCAGAAGCCAACCCTGTGACTCTCTGCACTCCTAGACATGTTGAGAGCACTGCCTGGGTACATGGTGTTCACTGTTAGTGCAGGGCGCTCTCTTACTGCATATCTTACTGCTGAATTAATGCCACTTCCAGCCTCTCGCTAATTTAACTTCCATTGTTCATTGTACATTTCACAGTGATTGGACCTGACCATCCAGTCACTGCCTCCCTAGGGGGTGAGGCTGTCCTGCCCTGCCACCTCTCCCTCAGGATGAGCGCTCAGAAGATGGAGGTGAGATGGTTCCGATCCCAGTTCTCTGCAATGGTGCACCTGTGCCATGATGGGCAGGATCACTATGCAGAGCAGATGTTGGAATATCGAGGAAGAGCTGAGCTCTTGAGGGACAACATCACCAATGGGAGAGTTTCCCTGAGAATATGCGCTATCTGACTCTCCGGCAAGGGACAGTACACGTGCTTTTTTCAGTCCAGTGTCACTTATGAAGAAGCTTTATTGGAACTGCAGGTGGCAGGTCAACAACTTGGGGTGATACTTTGATGTCTTCAGCAGGGTAATAAATGGGGTCAGAGGGGCCATTGCGAGATGACACCTGATTTTTCTCATTCTTGTGGGACAGCAGCTCTGCTCTGGTTGAGGTTTATTCTAGCTGACTGTTAACAGCTGTTTTTTCTAAGGGATCTAAACTCCAGACCCATGCTCAGATTGCCTTGAAAATTGCTGTGACTCACTGGACTCAGGGGTAGTATTAGTGGGCTAAATTTAGGGTCATTAGAGCCTGGGATTAATGAGACCCACAGACACCAATAAAAAGTCAGGTGATATTAACAGGTAGTTACTACAATGTTTTTGTGCACACCAGGGTGCCAGACGACGGCTCTGATCCTCCCCTCACTGATGCCACCAGCCGGGACTGATCTCGGCTGGTGTCTGGCATCCACGATGGTACAGAGAATCCTGTAGCCCAGCGCCTGGTCTAAGAGTGGGAGAGCTGAGGAATTGCCCCCAGGACAGGTGAAGGCAGGAGATCTGACCCCCTGAAGGTGCTGCCAGACGGACCAGCCAGGGGACAGGTGTAGCTAGGTCTGTGACCGTGATATGAGACATAGGTCAGGTGCAGCAAACACCAGACTGCTGATAATCCCCATGGCAAGAAGACTCCCCTGTGCACTTCTGCTGACACAGCCTACAGACCTCAGCATTGAAATGAGAGAGATGCGAGATCCCTCTCCCCATATCACAGTGACAGCTCTGTCAGCCTCCTTGAATGAATCCCTCCCCCAGTCACTACAACGACTCCGAACACGGGGAAGACAGTGGGTGGGCAGGCAGACGGATGCTGGAATCCAAATCCGAGAAACACAACACAGCAGTGGCACCTTCCCGTCGCCCTTCCTCACGTCTGTGTGTTATGGCACCCCTTTTACTGAATCGTGCCCAGCACCTATTGCCAGCCCAGGAGGCAGAGTTCAGGTGGCAGGGCTGGGATGCTGTGCACCGTTACTGTGTATCTCTTGGGTTTCAGAAAATAAAGTTTAGCTGCTCTCTGCTGGGCAGCCTTAATTCTGCACCGACAAGTATTTTGTGGAGCATAGCTGGGTAATTCCCTTCCACCACAAGGGCACTTGTTCCAACTCCCCCACTCCCCAGGGTAAATGCACACACCCCAGAATAGTACCACAAATATAGGAAAGGGAAATATTGACTTACAGAAGGATGAAGGTAGAAAAACAACAGGGGAGAACATTGTGGGAACAGCAAAACGGGGTTAGATCCAACAGTAGGACCCACAGGCCTGGTGGTACCTCAATACGAGAGGGCAAATGCTGAGCACTGCAGCTGCATTCAGACTTCAGGGATCCTGGGCAAAGTTCCAGTCCAGCTGTGAATCTTGGGTGCTCCTGGTTGTCTTCAGTGCCAGTGAACTGTCCCCAACAAACCCCTTCGGTGCCCTCTTCTGTCGCTCTCAGCAAACCCCACAAAGCAACCACTTCCCCATTTACCTGGCTACAGCCTCCCTCCTTATTCCTAATGCAGGGTCACCAGCCCCAGTAAGGGGTGATGTATTCTTCCTAAAAGGTGGGGGGGCTATGAGGCCCCATCCCCTCTGTGGCCCTGCCCCTGCCCCATCTCTTCTCCCTGACGCCTCAGCCCTTGGCTAAGCTGGAAGCCAGAAGCTGGGGTGGGGAGCCTGGGCTTCCCCATCTGCCCGGGGTGGGGGGGCCCAAGAGCAGCCCCCTGCCTATGTCCCTGCCTCCCCAACCCCCACCCAGTGTAGGTGATGGGAGGTGGAGGTGGGAGACAAAACGAATTGGACTGTGGGGGTTTGTAGGGAATCTGTGATCAGGACAGGGAAGGTCAGACTCACTCCTGGGAATGGACACTGTGCTGTGTGGCTGAGGCATGGGAAATACGAGGCCTGCACCTCCTTCCCCAGGACCCCCTTTCCATAAATGTCAGGCCCAGCAGGGTGGGGCTTTTCCTGGACTATGAGGGGGACGAGGTCTCGTTTTACAATGTGACTGACAGGTCCCATCTCTTCACTTTCACTGACACCTTCTCAGGGACGCTCCACCCTTATTTCTATCCTGGTTACAAAGAAGAGGGTAAAAACGCAGCCCCTCTGACAATCTGCCCTGTCCCGGCTCAGGCTGTAGGGAATCTCTGTCCCTGACAGTGACCCTACGGCTAGGGTGACCAGATTTCCTGATTTTATAGGGACTGTCCTGATTTTTGGGTCTTTTTCTTATGTAGGCTCCTATTACCTCCCACCCCCTGTCCCGATTTTTCACACTTGCTATCTGGTCACCCTACCTGCAGCAGAAACTGTCCCCTCCCAGCGCCGACCAGCCCCCAGGCCTGTTCCTATGGGACTGGTACAAAGGATATCATCTGCCTGGCCCCCCTGTTATACTTAGAAAATGAAAACCAGCAGGATTTTATTTAGGGGATAAGGCAATATGCTGAGTTTTATTGTGACTCTAGAAAGAATTAGAGTACGTAGTCAGTTATAGCTATAACATTTTATTGAATTGTATATTTATTTATATACATACATAAGTTTTGCAAGGTTGTTAGAGTTACCAGCTTTAGAGTTGCTTGTGCCAGGTCACTGGCCAGGTGGCCTGGACACGAGGATGGAGCTGAGTCTTGTGAGATGCGCCTCTGATGCTTTTGGCGGGTGGTTGCAGAACCAGACTAAAGTTCAGGGTTTGGATTTATAGGGATTTGGTTTTATACAAGTTTATGGGGCTTGGTTTGTTATGCTGCTCTCACCTTTGCAGTGTTGTTTTTATGTCTGAAGTGATAATTAATCACACAGATGGTACAGCAATGACTATTCTTTGTTCTCTGAGGCGGTTAGGAGTGGATTCTGCTGTGCCCTCGGGGTTACTATTGGGCTATTTTACCCAGAGCATTTTTCAGCCAAATGGTCCTGGGTAGTTTTATTTTAAGGCTGGTACCTTAATCTTTTATTACTTATTTAAACATACATCCGCAGTCACACTCTATTTTACTTAACTATTTTTAAATCACTGGGGCATGATAGACCCCAATGAATTTGTTTGTACTATTTGCTACACAGGAAAAGAAAAGAAGAAAGATCAAAAATGCAAAGGGGAGGACTCAACAAATCGGATTGCTGTGTTCCAGAAGACAGTTGTGACAGCAGTTCTTTTACTAGTTTGTTTTATTACTTTAAGAACAGACTCTTTGCTAATGGTAAAAAAAAAATCCAGAGACACAGATCTTGCAAACTAACAGGCCTGCTTCAATTAGCACAAACTCAGCAGGCTGAGACCTATTTTTTTCTAATAATACAAGCCAAATCCAGGGTCTGTACTGGACCCTACTTTCCCCAAAGCATTAATGTATTAATTACCTTTAATTCAACACCACCTCAGTTCCCATCACCAGGCCTGTGAGCTGGGGGAGGGGAGGGGCAGAGAAAGGGGTGCAGGGAGCAGGCTGCTGGGGGGTGCAGGGGCAGAGGAGGATGTGTAGGTGCAATGTCAGGGGTGAATGCTGTGGCAGAGGGTGGGGAGGGGACTGCAGCAGCAGGAAGGGATGGGCCCAGATCACAAGAAAGACTCTGGGGAGGGGTTTGGGGGTTTGTGACTCAGTAGAGGGGAGCCCCACCCAGTGCACCCATCTCCCTTGGGGAATAAGGGTGGAGGTACATGCCTTTACCAGCAAGGCCATCAAGCCTAGTGGCCTAGGGTACGCCAAGGCACTCTACCAGGTAGAGCGGAGCAGCTCAATTATCTGAGTCCCGAATCTCACCTCTTCCCTCCGGGCAGTAAGGCCTAATGGCCAGAGCCAGGGAATCTGCCTCTTCTTGGAGGCCAGTACAGCCCAATGGTCAGACTCTAGAGTTCTGCACTCTTTTTGCAGGGTAGCGAGGCCCAGTGGCCAGTGGCGATACAACGGCTCCCCAGTGCAGAGCCATGTGGCCTAACAGCCAGCGCCCGACGGGCCACCGACCCAGGTGGGGGCACCCAACCCAGGACCCTATTAGTGGCAGAGCCATCCACCACTTGCTCAGTCCCACTGAAACACCCTGAACTTACCTCAGTGGGAGATACCACTCCACCTTCCTTGAGCTACTCGGGGGCGCAGGAGGATCCTGGGGACAGTAAGAGTTGGCAGAAGGGAGGGATCCAAAGGAGGGAAGGATGGCCCTCCTAGCACCCTGAGTCTCTTGTTCCTGCAGGAGCCATTGAGCACACGGTGGCTGCCAACACTCTCAGAGCGCAGCCGGGTGCTGTAGTGTAGACAGGACTGACCTCGGTCTCACCTGTGCCCTGAGGTGCGCTGCCCCGTGAGGCACCTGCAGGGCCCTGTATGACTCAGGGGATGATGAACATAAATCAGAACCATGTTCTGTTGCAAACCCCACCCAGTGTTAGCCAGGACAGCGCAGAGACCAGATTCCAAGATGGTGAAGAGGGGGAAGTGGGGGAGAGTTGGAGGGAAAATAGTTCCTGGGAGTCATGGTGAAAAGACAGCTGCCAGTGAGGCAAGGAGCTATCAAGCAGAGAGAGGAAGAATAGAAAGAAGGACATGATAATGGGATGATTTGTAGAGAAACACCAGGGCCAAAATGTTTCTAAAGTGCCCCAGGAGCCCTTTGATCCTAATTGACAAAGCCACCATTCTGTAACTCAGACACATTCACTACCCCCAACAGACAGTGGCCTTAATGTGTATCTAAAAGGTGTCAGGTAGATATATATAAACCGGTGACACACTGGTCCCCAGAATCATTGGGTGATGTATGTGTGGGTTGTGTACAAAGAGTTACACATGAATGCTGGAAATATGTTCTTAAAGTGTTTTCATAAAACCAGCCAGCCAGCCCTAGCCAAAGGAATATCTGACTGGTTTGAATACAAGCAGAGACCAATGTACATTTCCACTGGAGCCACGCGAGGAGCCGACTGTCCACAGGCACCACTGCGGCAGCTCCACCGGAGCCGCGGACCAGCGGACCCTCCACAGGCACCACTGCGGCAGCTCCACTGGAGCTGCCTGCCGCCCCCTCCGGCAAAATGCCGCCCACCAATAATTCAGGCGCCCTAGGCGATTGCCTAGGGTGCCTAAATGGTAGCGCTGGCCCTGTTTACACTCCTCCCACATGGGTTTGATTTCTCTATCAGGAGATATGGAGGAAGGTGCGTCTGTAGGTGGGGTCTCAGGGAGACCTGGCTATTGCAGGCAGACAAGCCCGAGTCATCCCTTCTTGCTCCAAGTCCCCCCCCATTTCAGTCTCACCCTGTGCTCTGTTACATTCCCAAAGTGTTTAAGGTGGTGAAAAGGGAGGAGTGTGGGGTGTGCACATCACCTACCTGATGGGGATGGCTGTGACTGTGTAGTAGTGGGAAGGGACTTGGGGGATTCTCAGGTCCCCTCGGGCCCATTAACTGCATTATCCAACTTCCAGAGAAAAGCCAAGCCCAGGACCCAGTAAGTGTAATGGGGCCAGAAAGCCCCTCTCCCCCGCTCCAGGGCAACACATGGGGTGGGAGCTTCAGAAAAGGGGAGGGGCCAGCAGGGGCTGCCGATGCCGCAGGGGCACCAGACCCCACAGGCCTCTGCCACGTGTTGCCCCTGATGACGTTAACTCCTGTCATTACATAGAGCCAATAAAGGAATCCCATTCTTTTTTGCTTCCTGTTCCTCTGGCTGTAATTTCTGGCCCAGTTGCCCACCAAAGAGCAGAACTGGGATGAAAGCGGACTGATTTAGTTGGGTCAGGCCCTCCCCTGCCATCTCCCATAGCCCCAGTCGGGAGGTCACGGCACAGAGGTCACCATACCCCAGAAACACATTGGAGAGGTTAAAATCAATGTTGAATACCTAACTAGACGGGGCCAGTTTCCCCCAGCCCTGCCATTGACAGGGGCAGCAGGGAGCCCTGGGTGATGCCACGTTAACAGGGGCAGGAAGGGCGGATGGAGCCAGACGGTCCCTTGGCAGCAGGAAGGAGCAGCAGTGGGGAAAGGCTGGAGACTGGCAGCTGAAGGGGGAAAGCTGGGTTGGGGTGGGGGGGCAGCAAACTGGGGTCAGGCAGTCTCAGTGGGGACATGGCTCATCCCTTCTCCTCCAGTGACCCAGCCGTGCCCTGTCGTTGGCACAGCACAGCCCCCACGTTCCCACCCATGCCTGGGTTTGTCTGAGCACTGGCAGAAACGACCCCTCACACCCCCGGGGCTTTGTCCTGAGCTTGTGGTGACAGAGGGAAGGGGAATGTGAGGGGCCGGGGCAAGAGTCTGCGCCACTCTGGGTCCTGCCCAGGCAAACAGGGGCAGTGAAGCAGAGAGCAGCCCCCTGGGGTGGGGGTGGGCCCCTTAACCCCCCCTTCTCCACCCCATCTGGGGCAGTAAAACAGTTTTTCAGGGGCTGGCCAGCTCTGCCTTATCAGCCAGGGGGAGGCTCCTGGTTCTGATGTTCCTTAACTACAGGGCGAGTCACATTCTTCAGCAACATGTCAGTTTTATTGGGTGTAAAGGGAGAAACAATCTGAATCAGAGACATGAGGGGAAAGTTGGTCACTGGGGGGTTTGACCCCATACCCCTGCAACACCCTGACATGGAGAATGACGCAGGCCAACAGCTTCCCTCCAAAAAATAATTTGCTGCAAATAAAAAAGTGAAGAAAATATGGAAATTGGAGAGGACTTTATATCAAAAACTGAAAATTACATGGAAAAGAGCAAAACCTGAGGAGATTTGATATCAATGTTCAATTATTAAAGAGTAAAAGGTGGGGTTTAATTGATGTAGAGGGGGAAACAATCTGATGCTCAGACCTGAGGGGAAATTTGATCCTTTGGGGGTTTAGTTCCCCTCCCCCGCACTGGGATAATGACTCGGGGCAACAGTTTCCCTCCAGAACAAGAGGTGGCGGCAGACAGGGACTGGGGAGCCCAGAGCCACAGAGGATTTTCCATCAGTATTTGAGAATTAGACAGAACGTGACACAATCTGAGGAGCTTATATATCAGTCGCCAGTAACAAGAGAGAGAGGGGTCAGAGCTGAAGGGGATTTTATATGTAATTTGGTAATTAAATGGAAATTGGGAGAACTCCATGAGATTTTCATCAATATTTGGTTTTTAGAGAGAAAAGGGCAAAAGCCAAGGGATTTTTCATCAGTATTTAATAAATCACTGGAATGTGTCCATCCCCCGAGCCCTGCCATTGACACAGGCAGAGGGTGACACTGCATTGGGTTAGCACTGGGCACACGGGCGCATATGCAGGTGAAATGTACATGTCTCAGAGCATTGGTTTTTTCACACCACTGAGTGACAAAAGGCTTCCCACCATTTGTGCTGGTGTAGACATGGCCTGAGTTCAATGTGCGAAAGGTCCGGAAGTCCCATGCTGTGTTCTGCGCACTGCAGGGTAAAATCAGGGATCTGGAGGAAGCTGAATTTAAAGTGAGACACCGCCTCTACGGGATGCTTTCCAGCAGCTCCTACTTAGTTGAGACAGGACACTCCCGAGCCCTGCGAGTAACCATCTGCTCCACCGGACACTCACAGCAGGGCCGGCTCCAGGCCCCAGCGCGCCAAGCACGTGCTTGGGGCGGCATGCTGCGGGAAGGCGCTCTGCCGGTTGCCGGGAGGGCGGCAGGCGGCTCTGGTGGACCTCCCGCAGGCGTGCCTGCGGAGGGTGAAGCATCCGCAGGCACGCCTGCGGGAGGTCCACCGGAGCCACAGGACTGGCGAGCGGCAGAGTGCCCCCCACGGCATGCTGCCATGCTTGGGGTGGCGAAATGGCTAGAGCCGGCCTTGACTCACGGGATTCACAGCGCACAAGTTCCGCTCAACGTACAGCACGTAGCTACAGTGAGAGTGAAAACAAGGGTAAGTTCATTTAACAAAGAACAGAGACTCGAGAAAGAACAAGTAGAAGTGGAAACAAATGGTTACAGAGCAAAGAAAATCATAATATGCCCTGGAGAGCTGGGACTTTGGTAACAAGATACTCTTGTGTCCAATTAAATATTACTCACCCCAGAGCTTTGCAGCCAGCCTGGCTGTGACCACCTTGCTGTTTGTTCCTGTAAATTTCCTCTCATGGAGATTTTGCAAGCGTGCAGTTTGCACCTGGCTCAGCGTGCACATAGACCGCACAATGCACCTAAAAATGGCTAGGCGGGCAGAGAGGTGTCTGTTACTTGGAAATCTTGCTTTCAGGCAGGAGGAGTGAGCCCTCTTGGAGACCTGCCTTAACTCCAGGACCTTAGGGGCATAATTTTCAGACTAGCTACATAACTCCTTATAGGTTAGCCAGGCAGACATTTTGCAAGGATGATGACGTGTGAAAATAGCTAATTTTTAAATATAATACAGCATATTCTGCCATTTTAAGTATTTAGCTATTAGTCTTATTTAACCAGTAATTTTTCCAGCAGTTTGCATTGATTTATTATTATGATGATTAGTATTATTTGTTTATGTATTTATTCATTTATTTGCCTAGGTTTTTTCCTGTTGATGTTCTGTGAATAAACGTTGCACCAGTGAGCTGCCACTGAAGAAGTTTAAAACCGATCTGTCGGTATATATTTTTATTCTTCTTTTGGGGATAACATAGAGAAAGGGCACGTTTAAGTGCATATTGTTAAAAAAATAAATATGTCTTCCCACGAGATCTATAGCACAGCCCCCTCCCAGTTTTCTGCCTAGCCCACCTCAGCCCTTCCACCAAGAAGAGGCTGGAGCCACTGAGTTGCCAAATCCTCCCCAGAGACACACTGCCCAGCCAACCTTCCCACCGCTCAGTGCCTCCCTGTATAGACATGACCTCCCATTTCAGCAGTGCTCTGCGCTGTGACTGACCCAGGTCAATGCCCTTCCCAGAGACATAGGACACCTCTCCACTCCCCCGCCTCCAGCTCACAGCTCTCTGCCAGGGCCGGCTTTAGGAAGTGAGGGGCCCAATTCGAACAGTTTCGACGGGGCCCCGGCAGGGAAGACCAAAAAAACCAAAAAACACATGTAAAAAAATCACATGGGGCTTGTACTCACTGAGCGGTGCTCCGAGTCTTCAGCGGCACTTTGGCGGTGGGTCCTTCACTCGCTCCAGATCTTCGGCACACTGAAGGACCTGCCGCCGAAGTGCCGCTGAAAACCCAGAACAAGCGAAGACCTGAAGTGGCTCCAGGTGAGTAAACATTAAAAAGGCACCTCTAGCCAGGGAAGAGATTCTCACTGGACACGGGACCCTCTTAGGCATGGGGCCCAATTCGAGGGAATTGGTGGAATTGGCCTAAAGCCAGCCCTGCTCTCTGCATACAGACCCGGCCCAGTTGAAGCGTTTCACTGTCTGCCATTCACATGTGTTTTCTGTACCATTGTATCAGGAATGTTTGGCGTGCAAGAGCTGCGTTCTCAAAGCCCATCAGCCTGCACCCCCAAGTGCCCCTGCAGTTTACATCCCCCCTCCCTTTCTCTGCCCCTCTCCTACCCACTAGCTCACAGTCTGGTGCTGGGAACTGAGATCTGGGGAACAGACCTGGAGGCTAGTCAGTGCTGGGAGTGGACAATGTCACTGTCAAGTATAGAGGTTCCCTCCGGCCTGAGCTGAGACTGGGCAGATTATCAGGGGAGCTGTATTTGTACCCCCAGCACTGACACCAGGACAGAAACAAGGGCGGAGCGTCCCAGAGAAGGGGTCAGTGAAAGTGAAGAGATGGGACCTGTCAGACACGTTGTAAAATGAGACACGCAATTTTCTCCCTGGCCCAGCCAGATAAGCCTGAAATGTCCAGAGTTTTCTTCCCAGGCTGGAAAGCGCTAAGGAGACATTGCAGGAGGGAAGCAGTTTACATCACAGGCAGAGAGAGGATGATCATTTTACCAGGAAGCAGCTCTCTTTGCAGAAGGCTTGATGGGTTAACTCTCCATTGCAAAACTGGGAGGCTTTCTGACAGATCAGTGATCAGAAGAAAATGAGTTAACGCTCACCTGATCTGCTGCCATTTGCCCAAGGAGGGGCTTCTGTTTTCAATATAGGGGATTGCAGATTTGGGGGATACAGAGGACTAAGGAAAGTTGTCCACTGGAATTGTGGGATACATCTGCCTGACTCCTGGGACCAGAGTCAAGTGGGGCTGCGATACACTGCAAAGCAATAGGGCACAAACTCTCCATCCCAGCTTGATTTCAGCTTGGACCATCCAGCCCTGCAGACACTAGGGAGGTCATTAGCCTTGAGCCTGGGCTCAAGCATGGGCTCATACTGATGTGTAGACATGCCCTACATGCTCTGTCAGACCGAGCTGGACAGGCCACACTGGGTGCCTCACTTCCCCTCTCCGGTGTCTGGTTCTCCCCTTACTGGGCCTGGTCCGCACTCAGACCAGGAGTCCCTTGTTCTGTCTCTGCAGTGCCTGGCTCACTCGTGGGCATGATACCAATAATAATGCTCACTGACCAGTCCCTAAGGGCTGCGTAACAGCACAGGGCCTTCCCCATTGCATACGGGGATGCTGGGGTGCAGGGAGCCCTGGTTACTGCCCCACACATTCACCCAATGACTTCCCTGAGCTGCTGGACACGGGTCCTTGGCCACTCCCTAAAACTGGTGCCCCCAGAGCATCCCAGTGGTAAGAAGGCGATGGAGGTGGGGGCTAGGTGAGAGGACAGATCAGGGGGAGGAAGGGGGCCAGCACATGGGGATAGTGGAACATGGGTGCAGGGGTATGGGCACACACGGAGAGGCACTGGTACAAGGGTGAGCGGTCAGGACACATTATATGTGGAGACAGGGGGACTTTGGCCCCTTATTGAAGTGTAACCCTTCTGCCCATCTGAGTCGTCAGCAAAAAAGGCTGGGTTCAATATCCAGGGGTGCCGTTTCAATAACACAATGCCAAACCAGCTTGAGCCCCCAGCCAGTGACTTGGGACAATTACATACCACCCCCTTGGGCGCCTCTAGGACGCAATACTTCCCCTCTCGCAAGCACGGAGTCTGAGTGTAGCAAAATCCTTTTAATAAAGGAGGGAAACAATGTGGCATTATGTTGGGGAAACACCACAAACAGGATTCATAACGCAAACGATTAGCAAAAGACCCAACCCCGAGTAAGTTTGGCATTGTCCTTTTCCCCTCAGGGTCTTAAGTCCAGCAACCCAAAAAAGTCACCCAAAGTCCCAAATGTCCAACACCCCAAAAGTCTCTGTCCCTGGTCAGGTTTCAGAGTGGCAGCCGTGTTAGTCTGTATCCACAAAAAGAACAGGAGTACTTGTGGCACCTTAGAGACTAACACATTTATTTGAGCATAAGCTTTCGTGGGCTACAGCCACTTCACTGGATGCATGTCATGAAAAATACAAGAGTGATCAGTTAAAGTGAGCTATTACCAGCAGGAGAGAAAAAAAACTTTTTGCAGTAGTAATCAAAATGGTCCATTTGCAGCAGTTGACAAGAAGTTGTGAGGAACGTGGCCGGGGCGGGGAGGGGCGGGTGGGAGATAAACATGGGGAAATAGTTTTACTTTGTGTAATGACCCATCCACTCCCAGTCTTTATTCAAGCCTAATTTAATAGTGTCCAGTTTTCAAATTAATTTCAATTCAGCAGTCTCTTGTTGGAGTCTGTTTTTGAAGTTTTTTTATTGTAATATTGCGACTTTTAGCTCTGTAATCAAGTGACCGGGGAGGTTGAAGTGTTCTCAACTGGTTTTTTTAATGTTATGGTTCTTGACGTCTGATTTGTGTCCATTTATTCTTTTGCATAGAAACTGTCTGATTTGGCCAATGTACATGACAGAGGGGCATTGCTGGCACATGATGGCATATGTCACATTGGTAGATGTGCTGGTGAACGAGTATAGTTAGTGTATGATCGTGTGACTGATGTGATTAGGTCCTATGATGGTGTCCCCTGAATAGATATGTGGCCAGAGTTGGCAATGGGCTCTGTTGCAAGGATAGGTTCCTGGGTTAATGTTTTTGTGTGGTATGTGGTTGCTGGTGAGTATTTGCTTCAGGTTGGGGGGCTGTCTGTAAGCAGTCAGTGGTCAGTGCAGCCCCAGAGTTCAAAAGTTTATCTGCAGAATCTTACCTCCCAGCCCGGGGTTGGGGGATGAGGGGGGCGTGCAGTGGTGTTAAGGGGGCACCTTACGTGGTCCAAGGCCAACCGCCCCGCCTCTCCATGGGGTTCTGCTGCAACCTTCACCACGAGCCACTCCACCAGCCGCTCCGCTTCACCAGCCGTCCCGCGAGCCGCTCCAGTCGGCCTGCAAACAGCTCTGCTCTGCTCACAGAAGGTTAGAAGGGTTTTTGGTTGGCAAGCTCCCAGCACCAAGATAAAGGGGAAGATGGGAAATCAGGACCCTGAGACTGGCAGTATCCAGGGCCAATGGGGAGAGGCCAACTGACAGGGCAAGCCAGCCAATGAGAGAGTCAGGAAGCCGGGAGGGGTCCATCCTGTGTGAGCTGGGGCTGCCTGGACAGAGGCTACGTCTACACTACAGGATAAATTCGAATTAGCTTAAACCGATTTTATAAAACAGATATAAAGTCGATTGTACGCATCCACACTAGGCACATTAATTTGGTGGTGTGCGTCCATGGTCTGAGGCTAGCATCGATTTCTGGAGCGGTGCACTGTGGGTAGCTACTGTAAAATAATGAAGCCAATAATGTCGATTTCCGTCCACACTAACACTATTCCGATATAGTAATATCGATTTTAGCATTACTCCTCTCGTTTTGTAGGAGTACAGAAATCGATTTAAAGAACCCTTTAAATCGATATAAAGAGCAGTGTAGTGTGGACGGGTGCAGCGTTAAATCCATTTAACGCTGTTAAAATCGGTTTAACAGCGTAGTGTAGACCAGGCCAGAGTGGCCAGAGCTAAGGAGAGAGCAGATCTGTGCTGGGAGCAGAGCTGCAGCAACCAGAGCCAGAGGGGCCCGAGGAGCAGTCCAGGGAGCTGGAGGCAGAGCAGCATTAGGGCTGTGGCAGCGTGGAACTGGGACTGGGGCGGGAGCAGTCCGGAGCCGGGTGCAGTGAGCAGCTGGGCAGAGCGAGGGGGCACCCTGGGCAGAGGGCCCAGCGCAGGGAGATGCCTCAGCCAAGGGTTCTTGCAGGTGAGACTGGGAGGGGAGCTATGAGTGAGACGGGGGGTGGCTGATGCTGGGGAGAAGGGCCCTGCCATCTAGAGCCTGAGGACGTGTGCCAGGGCCTGCTCAAGAGGCCTGGGAACAGACTGTGAACTGTCCTGACATTCCAGAGACGCGGTTTGAGACTCCCCTGTGGTCACAGAGCTGGGTGATGAGTTTTCCTTTCACTGTCCCCATTTTTCCTTATTATTTTATTAATTGCTGTTTAATAAATTGTATTTGCTTTGAACTGTAGACATTGACCAGTAGGTCAGGGAAGCACCCACAGCAGAGAGCACCATGGAGTGGGGACATCCTAGCCCCTCTTCTAAGTGACCACGACAAGGTTGGGGATTGAGCCCCCCAGGAACCCTGGGCCCAGCCTTGTTGGGGTCACAAGGACTCTGCCCCACAGGAGAGTAGAAGGGGAGCCCTTGAGGTCAGGCAGGCCTCTGGGTAAAGGGAGTGGGAGTGAGGACTCAGATACCTTTATTATCCGATTCCACTGGGGTCGTGTATAACCCAGGAAAGTTCCCTGAGATAGCGGGACCATCTCCCGCTTACATTTACACAGCCACAAAGCAGGAGTTTTTCTTGCTACACAGACTGAGGGACTGGGCTGTCCATCAACGCACATCATAGCTATGATTGGCTGCCCTTCCCTATCAGGCAGGGGAGCTGGGGGGTGCAGCATGAACTATCTCTGGGTGGGACATGTGCAGTACTGGTGGGTGGGTGCAGAGGTCGGGATGCAGTGTCAGTGGCTGTGCAGTGAGTGGGGATTAGGTGCATGGGGAGCCCTGAGGTGAGTCTGTGTCACTGCCCCCAGGCCAGGGACTGTCCTTACCCCCAGGGCTGTTGCACTGGGATCCCCACCAGAGACGATTCCTGCTCCAGGTACCATGGTACCATCCCAAGTCAAATGGCCAGAGCAGGATATAACCTCAGCCTGCAGCTTTACAGTCCCACATCCCCAAGAACGCTGCAGGGGGACAGGCTCCGGGACATATAAACCCAGACACCCATCTGCCAATTCATGGATTTCTTCTGCTCTTTAGATGTCAGCTCCAGGACCTCTTCCAGCTTCTTCCTCAGAGGGCCCAGAGCTTCCTGGAGTTTCACCCGCATGGGCATTGTGTGTGATAAACAGCCATTAGTCTTCATGTCTGATTGGTGGGTGTGACGAATTGGGAATGTTCTTAATGTTGCTCTGAATACTGTGTTGGTGCCTCAGTGTCCCCTAGGCAGTTCTTAATATCTAGGTGGTGGAATATGGGTGTGTGATTGCTGCAAAGCAAAGGGCCAGTGTCCCTGAATGCCTGGCACTCTGTCTTCTAGCAACTGATGGCCTGGGCCCCTCCTCTGCAAAGGTGCCAATTGAAGGTGTTGGAGACAAAGGGATCAGGTGACCTCCTGGCCCGGGAAAGGAGCTGAGCAGAGAGGAGGGGCTGGAGGAGGTGGTTAGTCTGGAGCTTGCTGGGGACGAGGAGTGAAGTGCAGACCTAGGGGTCTGGCTCACTGCCCCCCAGAATGGACCCGGCCGAGGGGTCTGGTTCGCTGTATCTACAAGCTCTGTTTTAGACTCTGTTCCTGTCATCGAATAAACCTCTGTTTTGCTGGCTGAGAGTCACGTCTGACTGCAAAGTGGGGGTGCAGAACCCTGTGGCTTCCCCAGGACCCCGCCTGGGTGGGCTCGCTGTGGGAAGCCCACGGAGGGGCAGAGGATGCTGAATGCTCCAAGGAGAGACCCAGGAGGTGAAGACGTGTGAGCTTCTTGCCCTGAACAAGTCTGCTCCAAGGGAGAGGAGGCTCCCCAAAGTCCTGACTGGCTTAGTGGGGAGCAGTTCCAGAGCATCGCCCGGGGACTCCGTGACAGTGGGGACTGCAGGAGGCAGGGCTGGATGAAGCAGAGGCCCTATAGGACCATGTCTAGCCCTGGCTACTGAAGACATGTGATTACATCAGGATTTTGGCTTCCATGAAAAAAAAGAAAAAGAAAAGGAAAAAAAAAAAGCATCTTTCAACTATCACGGTTGCAAAGAAAATACTGAAAACACGCCCCCAGTGTGGTAGATGCCGTGACACCAGCCTGAGTCTGCAGAGAGTCTGAGCCAGTTGCCCTGACAGGTAATTGTCAGGGGTCCATATGGGGTGTTAACCTGCTGTGCCAACTGCACCCCAGCAGAGGGGTCTGTGTGTGGCAGGAAGGGGAGAGCTCAGTGGCTCTGTCCCCCCACCCAAGCAGAAACACCTCAGTTGCTGGGGTCAGTACAACAGAGAGGGGGGCTCCCTGATCCTGTCTCTCTCTCTCTCTCTCTCTCTCTCAGAGGAGAGAGGACCCCCGCCCCCGCCCTCAGTGTCCTCAAAGGGAGGGAGTCCCCAGCTGTTCCCTCTGTCTGCCCAAAGAGGTTTTCAGGCCCCACCCCCAGCAGACAGCTCTTGGGTGGGTGACCCCGTTCACAGCCAGTGGGGCAGGGTCACAGCAGGGCCCTGTGTCAGGGTGTGGAGCCTGGGCCCTGGGTGGCCTCAGTCCAGCCCTGTGTGCAATGCACATTTCAGTAACAAAGCCAGAATTATGCCCTGGGCAGAGGCAGCAGGGTCAGCACTGTAGGGCCTGGGCCATCGTCTGGCTGAAACACTGATCCCGGGGAAGACTCTTCCCCACTCGGCTGCCGCACTCAGAGCCCTCTGGAATGCAGGAGTTTAGCTGAAGTGTCAAGACACTGAGTCCAGCCCAGCCCTGCAGCCCCTAGCGCTCCCCTGGCGGGGGAGGCAGCAGGATAGGGCAGATTCATCTGTTTATGGAGCAACACCAAGAAGCCACCGAGGGGCCCAGACTCTGGCTTCTTCTCTATGCCCCATCCCCCATTTCTGCACCTCATGGATGCCCATCATTGTAGGGTGTAACTCATCCGAGGGCCAGAGTTCTCTGTGCCTGCTCAGATCCAGTGCCTCCTGCACTGGGTGCAAGTTATCAACATCCAAAACAGACAGTCCTGAGGCTGAGGAGAGAGAGATTTACATTGATGGGGAGTGTACCTATTGGGTTCTGGGAAGTGGGCGGGCAGTGGGCGGCCCACTGCTAAAGGATCCCACCCCAGCCTAAGGGGAGGATCTACGGGACTCAGAAACCCACTGGTTCCAGGGGACAACTAATTAAAGAAGAGGGACAGGAGTGCGGTCAAAGGGTCATAAGAAGGGAGCCTGACGGGGACACCGAGCAGAGAACCCCGGACAGCGCCCACTGCTCCTCGAAGGCATCTAGGGATCCAGTGGACGCCACCCAGAGGAGCTCCGCCCGGATACATAAACGGACCAAGGATCGGAAACAAGCCCCATAGTCACCGGAGTCTCTGTCGGCCAACCTCTTCTGCCTGGTCGTGTAGATGGCTTTTTTAGCCAGGGCGAGGAGGAGGTTGACCAGGAGGTCCCGGGACTTCGTGGGGCCAACGGATAGAGACATGCCGTAGAGAATGAGTGAGGGATAAAGTGCAGCCGGAACGCAAGGATGTAGGAGCCTATGAATAAATAAAAGAATTAAAAATAAAAATAAGTAAAATTAAAGGATTAAAATAAAAAAAAATAAATAAATATAAATAATAAAAAATAATAAAATCAGTAAAATATACAATTAAAAACAATAATAAAATTAAACATAAGAAAAAATAAGCAATAGGCCTGGAACGCTGAAGAAAAGGCAACAGGGAGATTGGTTGGTGAGGAGCCGGTATAGGGGCTGCAACCTGGCGCACTCTAAGTAGACGTGCGCCAGGGTCTCCCTCACGCCGCAAAAGGGGCAGGTGTCTGGGACAGGGGTAAATCGCGCCAAATACACGCCCATGCTCACGGCCCCATGCAGGGGCCGCCAACTGATATCCCCGGCGGGCCTCGAGACCAGGGTAGAGTAGAGGCTGGCCCACCGGGGCTCCTCACCCTCCAGAGATGGCACTGATGAAGAGTGTAGAGGGGCAGTTACCCAGCTCCTAGGAAGGGTTAAAGGCAGCTGAGGTCAGCTGATCAGTGAGGCAGCCACAGCTGTGGCCACACCCAGTCGAACCACAGCTGGCTCTGATATAAGGGCAAGTGAGGGGCTGTGTCAGGCTCACTCCAGCTCTGAAGTGAGAAGGGCCTAGCTGCCTGGGAGTACAGGGGGCCAGGCGGGTGCCCTGTCCCCTCCCGCCACCAGGCTGAGGCCTGGCTAAAGGCCAGGGGAGGTATTGGTACTGCAGGGAAAGACAGCAGGTCCAACCCCCTTGCCAATGATGAGTGGCTGTTATAGACTGCAGTCTGCCCCAGTGAAAGGAGGCTAGATGATGACTGGTGGTAGCCACTCAGGCAGGGTGGGTATAGGGGATTGGGGTTCCCCTGGAAGGGGTACCCTGAGTGAGGGGGCACTGCTGTGGGACAGCACCCCAAGGGTAAGGGGCACCAGGGTCCAGGAGTGACATGGGATTTGAGGCAGGAGAGATGCCGTCTAGCAGAGTGTGCTCTGGAGCTGGAAGAGCTAATTCCTGGACTGACGAGGAGTAGGTACTGTGGTGGTGAGTCTCACCCATTACAGGAAGTGAAACTTGCAGCTGCCCTGAGCCGGGGGTGGGGTGGGGGGAGTGAACCCTGCAGCACACACTGAATCTGGAGTGTGGGGACAGTATGTCCCAGTTTCAGGGTAGCTACACCTCTATCCTCCCTCCCCCATCCATTCCAGCAGTGCCCAGTCAGGTCTCAGGTCTCCAGCCATCACCTGTCTCATGCCCCCTTGTCCTGCTCCCTTCTGACCAGGGGATGTTAAGGCTGCCCAGCCAGACACTGTGATATTGCAGCAGGACAGTCTGCCAAGCAGGCAGCACCTGTGCACTGCTCTCTCCGAGGGCTATGAACAATGTCGTGCCAGCAATTGCCAGTACCACCAAGCTCTTTTTGAGCCAGAAGCTTTATTCCTTGTTCCAGTAACAGGGAAAGGTAGAAGGGAGGTCCTGGAGGCCAAATTTAGGCTGCTAGCTAAGAGATTGAAGTCCAGGACTGCCATGGTAGCATTCTCTTCCAGTTGCATATGCAGGGCCGGTTAGACAGGCAGAAGTGCAGGATCTCAATGGGTAGATGAGACAACAGTGTTGAAAGAAGGGTTTCAGGTTTCTTGGGAACTTTGTGGGAAAGGAGGAGTCTGTATAGGAAGGATTCTGGGCTCTGCCTAAACTGAACAGGAACCAGCATGCTGGCATGGAAAACTTAAAAGGTTATAGCAAAGTTTTTAAACTAAGGGCTGGAGGGAAGCCAAAAGTGTGATTGTGAAATGCTCTGGGAGATTAGAGAGGCTACAAAAATAGAACATTCAATAATAATGGGGGACTATCCCCCATACTGACTGGGTACATGTCACCTCAGGACCGGATGCAGAGAGAAAGTTTCTAGACACCCTAATTAATGGCTGCTTCTTGGAGCAGCTAGTTCTGGAATCCACAAGGGGGGGAGGCAATTCTTGATTTAGTTGTAAGTGGAGAACAGTACAGACCTGGCTGCAGACATCACCCTCAATTCTTGGCTTACATGAGGTGTACCAGGGAGAGGGGCTCAGATACCATCTTGAGGGGCAGGGCCCCCGACATCCCAGTAAAAACGCAAGGCAGAGAAAAGAGGGATTGGGGCCCCCAGATCCTGACATGCTCAGGGCTTCAGGGAGAGGGGGCTCACACTCCCCCAGAAGGGCAAATCCTTCCAAACATCCCCCGCCAACAAAATGTGTTTTAATGCTGTGTAAAGGTGTGATACTCATCCCTGTGGCACCTCCTGCTTGTCATCTCAGGGAATTAGCTCTTTTCAGCCTCCGGAGCGCCCTCTGCAGGCCAGTGTCCCACTTGTAGCTGGCCCCATGTCCCTCCCGGACCCCAATGCCCCTTTACCCTGGGGCTGCCCCCTGGCAATACCCCCATCAGTCTCTATGGGTCTCCCCTCTCTGGGAAACCCCCAACCCTCTAATCCCCACCTTGCCTCAGTCTGGACTATTGCCAGTCATCACCAAGCCCCTGCACCCTGGAGCAGACTGCAGTGTAAAAGCCACTCATCCTAGGCAAGGGAGTTCAGACCTGCTGCCTTCCTCTGCCTCCCAGTACCTCTATGGGCCTTGGACTAGGCCCTGCAGCCTGGGGAGTTGCCAGCCTGGAGCTCCCCTGCTCCACTTCACTCTCAGTACCCTTTCTGCAGGCAGTCAGGCCCTGCTCAATCCCAACATGGAGAGAGAGACTCCTTTCAGCCCCTGGCTCACAGCCCTCTTATAAGGGTGTCATAGTATTCTTTCCTCAATCTGAACCTTAGAGTTCAAACATGAGGTACTAGCATGAAAGCCTCTAAGCTTAATTACCAGCTTAGATCTAATACGCTGCCACCAATCAGGATTCTGAGTACCCGATAAACTCTGGTCTCCCCAAAACCTTCCCTGGGGACCCCCAAGACCCAGATTCCTTGAGTCTCACAACAAAGGGAAATAAACCATTTCCCTTCCTCTCTTTACCTCCTCCCAGATCTTTCCTGCCTGGGTACACGAGGAGATTACCGTGCTTCAACTCCTTGAAACACAACACAGAGAGATCAGGTTTCTCTCCCCTCTCCCCCTCACCCAGAGGCAATACAGATTCAAGCTCCGTGAATCTAACACAAAGAGAAATTTACCTTTCCCTCCCACCAAGTCTTGGGGAAAACAGACTCAATACCTTAGCATTAACAAGGAGTAAAAAATCAATTAGATCTTTAAAAAAAGTTTTTAAAAAAGACAAAAGAGTAAAAATAATCTCTGTAAATTAAGATAGAATATTATAGGTCTTCAGCCTATAGAAAATGGATAAACAGCCTTATCCAGAAAAATACAATTTTAATATTTCCAGCAAACTACTCATGTGCAAATGCAGAAACAATCAAAAAGACTATACCACCTTTCTACCTTTGTACTTACAAAATTGGAATAGAAGATTAGAGAGCCTGTAGATACGTGTGGTCACTCTCAGAGCCCAGGGAGACAACAGACAAAGACAAAGAACTCACACCCAAACTTCCCTCCACCCAGATTTGAAAGTATCTTGTTTCCTGATTGGTCCTCTGGTCAGGTGTTGCAGGTCACTTTACAGGTTGTTGTTAACCCTTTACAGGTGAAAGAGACATTAACCCTTAGCTATCTGTTTATGACAAAGGGCCAACTGGGCCTGCATTAAGCCAGTCACAGCTGCTGCTGCTTTCCAATCAGTCCAGCCTTTCTCCTGCCACAGCCCTCTCCTAGGGCTGTTTTAAGCCCTTCTGGGCAGAAGCGGGATAACCATCCCGCTACATGCAGCCAAATGGAAATTTCCACATCTAGGAACAAGGGATGAGGACTGTACCAACAGACGGGAGAAGGGCTGTATCCTGGAAACCAGTGACTTAGAGAAGAATTTAGGAGTCACAATGTGCAAACAACTGAGCTTCCAGGGTGATGCTGTGGGTAAAAGGGCTGATGTCATCTGTGGCTGTGTAGAGGGTGAGAAGTGAGCAGGAGCAAGGTGGTAATTCCACCTCTGAATATGGTGTTGGTGAGACCAGTACTGGAATACTGCATGTGGCTCTGGCATCCACATTTTAAAAAGGATGTTGGGAAAACTTGGAGGTGGTGCAGAAAAGAGCCACAGAAATGATTCAAGGGATCAAGAAAAGGCGGATTGTGAGAGACTTAATGAGCTTAACATGTTAAATTTACCAAAAAGAAAATCAAGAGGTGACTTGATCACAGTTCTGATGTGTTCGGTCACAGAAATCCCCTTGAGACTGTTACTTAATGCGCTGGAACACTGCTGAGAATAGCCCCCCTGCCAGAATGGGCGTCCCTCAACATTGAGAACAATGGACATCTGGAACCCAGCCCAAACCCTGTGTTTACTGTCTGGAACAGAAGCAGGCTTGAGCATTTACAAAGACAAAAGAACCGCAGGAAAAGTCTCTGAATAGGGGACTCCTGAGGTAAGAGACAATAGACTGTAACTGTACAGACAGTCCTCAGACTTACGACACAATTGGTTCCTGAAAGTCAGGTCTTAAGTTGAAATGTCGTAACTCAGTGTGATGGGTTGGATCACAGAACCCCCCTTGGGAGCTACCAACTGATGTGCCAAGACTACTTCTGCCCCTCCTTTCCTGCCCTGGCAGCTTAGGACTTCAGTGCCCTGCCTGGTTTGAGCCAGACTCGCTAGCCTGCTGCAAAGCCAGACCCAGATCTGAACCACATGCCACAAAGCTGCAGACTTACCTGAAAGCAACTTAAGAAGTGTTCCTGTCCTTAGCACTCAGATGCCCAACTCCCAATGGGGTCCAAACCCCAAATAAATCCATTTTACCCTCTAAAAAGCTTATACAGGGTAAACTCATAAATTGTTCGCCCTCTCTAACACTGAGAGAGAGATATGCAGAGCTGTTTGCCCCCCCCCCCGCCCCAGCTATTAACACATATTCTGGGTTAATTAATAAGTAAAAAGTGATTTTATTAAATACAGAAAGTAGGAGTTAAGTGGTTCCGGGTAGTGACAGACAGAACAGAGTGAATCACCAAGCAAAATAAAATATAACATGTAAGTCCATGTCTAAGAAAACTGAATACAGATAAAAACCTCACCCAGTGAGCTTCCTTTTACAGACTAGTGTCCGTCTAGTCTGGGTTCAGCAATCACTCACTGCAGGGGTCTCCCAAGGGTTTAAATAGACTTTTTCTTGAGGGTGGACACCCCTCTCTCCACCTGTGTAGAATCTAGCTACAAAATGGAGTTTTGGAGTCACATGGGGGGCCAGTCACATGTCCATGTATGACTGAGTTTCTTACAAGTCAAGCCACATGCCTGAGAAAGCTCCAGTGTAGATTGGTGTCTTCAACTTCATTGCTGACTTAAGTGATTCTTGACTGGGCACTTAATTTACCATTCTTTTCTCCAGAAGCTGACCAAATGCTTTACAAAGGCTACTCAAAAATCAAGCAAGTACACAGCCAGTATTCATAACTTCGAACACAAAAATAATACATGCATACAAATAGGAGGAATGTATTCAGTAGATACGACCTTTACAGAGATTTGTTATATGGCATATGTAGCATAAAACACATTCCAGTTATGTCATACATATACATTCATAAGCATATTCCCATAAAGCCTTATGGGGGACACTGTGACACTCAGAACCAATTTTCCCATAGGAACAATGTTATAAATGGGGGATTGGTTTCTAAACCAAGGCCCAATACACTATTTTCACCCAGATTTTTGTACTCAATCAATTATAGAAAAGTAATATAGCTCCATTAATGTATTCATATTGAAAATAACAATCATGATGACATAAAAGAATCACAGACACTAAAAATACATAAAGAAATATAGTACCTGTACAGCGCTGTACACCATACATTACCCCTACCCACAAATGAGCTAAAAAGCATAGACACATTTTAAAGCATTAACATTTTTTTAACATAACTTGTCTTCATCATTCCTGGGCACTGCTGATCTAAGAAACCAACTGAAGGAATGAAAGAAGAGATGGGACACTTTTGTCTGAGCTCCCAGGTGGTACTAATTGGATGGGGCTTTCAGGGTTTTTTTTGAGGTGATATGGAAGCACATAAGGAAGTGTCTGAGGGAGTTTGGACAGATGTTCTCTTCTTTTCTTTGTAAATTTCTCTGTAGCAGCTGTACGTGTTGTATATGTCCCTATTCACAGATGCACTGCGTCCAATATTGGGGTCATGCTCCTCAAACAGGGACATGGCAGCTTCCAAATGTTGAAATGCCTCAGCCAACACTTCCACTGTCAAGACTTTACGAAAGGGAGTCTCTTCAACAGTGGGTGCATCTTCTTCTTCGGCCAATTTTTGCTGTTCCCATTCAATGAGGTCCTCATTAGTTAGTTCTTCAGAATGTGATGCCAGAAACTCAACAACATCCTCTGGGGCAATGTCCAAGTTAAGTTCTTTACCCATTTCAACAACAGCGTTGGTCACCTCCTCAACAGTGTCAGTAAAGCCTTGGAAGTCAGACACAAAATCAGGACACAATTTTTTCCAAACGCCATTCAGATTGGGTTGTTTGATTTCATTCCATGCCTCATCAATGCTCTTAACTGCATGGTAAATGCTGAGGCTCTGCCAAAATTCCTTCAGAGTTGGTCCACCTAGCTTCTCAGTTTCCCTGATGGCCTGAGTAAATGCGCTCCTGAGATAGTGGGCCTTGAAAGATGCAATTACCCCCTGGTCCACGGGTTGCAACAGTGAAGTGGTGTTTGGGGGCAGAAACACCACTTGGATGTCAGGATGCATGTCATCAAGGCTGAGTGGATGACCAGGAGCATTGTCGAGGATCAACAATGCTTTAAATGCAAGATTATTTTTGCTGCAATAATCCCTGACACTTGGCACAAAATGATAATTAAACCAATCTTCAAAAATGTTTTTATTGACCCACACATTAGGATGGGATTTCCATATCACTGGGAGAAATGCCTTGGAATATCCCTGGAAAGCCCTGGGGTTTTCTGAATGGTACACAAGCAAAGGTTTAAGTTTAAAGTCACCTGCAGCATTTGCACCAAGCAAAAGAGTGATCCTATCTTTAGCAGCTTTGTACCCTGGCATGGATTCCTCCTCTTCAGCCATGTTGGTTCTCAATGGCATTTTTTTCCAAAAGAGCTTAGTTTCAGCAACATTAAAAACTTGTTGAGCACAATATCCACCCTTTTCAATTATTTTAGCCAGTGTCTCAGCATAAACATGAGCTGTCTCCTCATCAGCACTGGCAGCTTCATCTGAGACCTGCATGTTATGCAAATGGGTTCTAGCTTTAAACATAAACCAGCCCCTATTTGCATTAAAAGGCTCAGTGTTAGAATTCTCCCCCTGTTGTTTCTTTAGATCATCATAAAGACTCCGGGACTTCTCCTGAATTTTGCCTGAACTCACTGGAGCACAGCATTGATTTTGATCCTTCCGTGAAACGAATGACAGTTTCTCAACCTGGCCATTAACATGCTGCTTAGTTGTCTCAGCTGATTGCATAGGAGCCAAACCCTTAACATGTTTCTGAATCCGTTCCTTGTTTTGCAGGATGGTTGAAACAGTCGATCGGGCGATAGCCAAAGCTTTACCAATTTCAGTTGGCGTCTCACCTTTTTCGGACCTCTTAATCATTTCATTTTTTGTATCCAAACTAATTCTTCTATATTTCCTAGAAGAAGAAACACCACTTGCACCAGATTTCCGCTTTTCTGCCATTATTATGGGCAAAGAAACACTAAATTTTAAGAAAAAGTTTGGAAGTGCAAAGATCCACCACGTAAAAATGGCTTCAGAACAGCAACTGAACACCTTGAGTTATGGAGATGGGCGGCACAGAACGTAGCTGTTCATGTATGAACTTGTTCACTGGCGTTGCGTTGCGTCCTCTCAAGCGCTGGAAAGTCCAAACTGACGTTGGAAAGTTAAAACAGGGTGTCAGTTTTATAAACGGCGTAAGTGCCTGTTCGTCGTAACTCGAACGTCGTAAAGTCGAGGGCTGCCTGCATAACAGAAAGGACACCAGATGTTACCCATTCTGGAGCAGAGACTCTGTCAGCGGAAGTGTCTCATGAAAGAGGATACCAGCTTTCGAAACTGGACAGGTACACCGTTGGATGAGAAATACTTTAATAGACAGGAAAATAACTTGTAAATGAGTACAGCCTATAGACTCTCTCTCATGTTTTCCTTTAACCTGTAACTGTATGTTTCCCATCCTTATACCAGCCTTCATTAGAATCTCTGTCTCAAGCTCTGTTAAATAAACTTCAATTTATTTTTACTGTAGACATGCCTAAGTAACTTGTGCTAAGCAGAGAGTTAAATTAAGGTGAAGCCAGCAAATTGGGGGGCACTGCTTCTGTGGAGGCAGCAGACTGGCATACATTGCAGATGCTCAGAAGACCAGGGACTGGGAATTCAAGTGTAAAAAAGGGGGGCTGCAAATAGAGGGAAAGAGTGGAGCTCATGGCACCGAGGGAGGAGTACCTCTATAGCCAATAGCCAGTGGCTGGCTGACTGGGCAAAAAATGGCAGATGAAATTCAGTGTTGATAAATACAAAGTAATGCACATTGGTAAAAAAATAACCACAACTACATATACAAAATTATGAGCATCTAAATTAGCTGTTACCACTCAAGAAAGAGATCTTGGAGTCATTGTGGATAGTTCTCTGAAAACATCTGCTCAACGTGCAGAAGCAGTCAAAAAAGCTAACAGAATGGAAGGAATGACTGGGAAAGGGACAGATAAGAAGACAAAAAATATCATAATGCCACTACATATATCAATGGTACGTCCACATTTTGAATACTGTGTGCAGTTCTGATCATCCCATCTCAAAAAAAGATAGATTAGAACTGCAAAAAGTAAAGAGAAGGGCTACAAAAATGATTAAGGGGATGAAACAGCTTCCATGCAAGAAGCGATGAAAAGACTGGGACTGTTCATCTTAGGAAAGGGATGATACAGATCTATCAAATCATAAATGGGATGGAAAAAGTGAATGAGGAAGTGTTATTTACCCCTTTACATAACACAAGAACCTGGGGGCATCCAATGAAGTTAATAGGCAGCAGGTTTGAAACAAACAACAGGAAGTATTCCTTCACACAGTGCACAGTCAGCCTGTGAAACTCAGCACCAAGGAATGCTCTTCCCTCAAATCCTGCTCTGGGGTGTGGGGCCCCCCTCTCAGGGCTGCTGCTGCCCAACCAGCACAACAGTGAAGGGATCCTGCTGTCCCTCTCAGCCCCCAGTAGCCACCTTCAGAACCAGCCCTGAGTCACCCCCCGCCTCCCTGAGCTTTCACTGAAACACAGAGTTAGTCATTAGAACTCCCTCCCAGTCAGGGGGATTTTCTGCAGTGGCTGGACGCAGCCCCTGGGGCAGCCCCAGGCTCTGCCCGCACCAACCCCACACCCAGAGCCTGCAGGCGAGGGGACCCCAGGGGAAAGGGTTGGGACCGGGCAGGGAAGTGACTCTGCACCAGCAACCCCACCCCAGCTCTGAGGGGGCTGCGAGTCTCAGAGCTCCTACCCTCCCCCAACAGGCTCTGCTCCCCCTAGCGCTTGCAGGAGCCGAGCCAGGCCCTGGAGAGCGACCGCCCCGGCCGGGCCAGGGCCTGAGTCCTCCAGCCCGAGGGGAGCAGAGAGGGGGCAGGAGGGAGACAGGGGAGAGACTGGGAGGAGCAGTAAGTGGGGAGAGAGGGTCCCAGCTCCCAGCCCTGCCCAGTTCCATGGGGGATGAGATGGGGAATGGGAGGGGAACATTAGAGCCCTTCTATGCAGATGCCCCAGGCATGAGAAGGTTTGGGAGGCACCTTCCCTAGAGGGGACCTCACCCCTGGGACCCCCTTCTCCACGTACCCCTCAGCCTGGGGAGACAAACCCTGATGGTCCCAAACAAGCCCTGAGCCACGTGCAGCCCCCAGTTACTGACTGGCCTGGCCCAGCTGCTGTCCTACCCTGGCCCTGGGGGCTGGTGAGCCCAGCTGTCCCCACTCCCTGCCCCAGAGCAGAGATCCCTCCCCTCCGGGGTGTGCAGGCAGCAGTGGGATCCCCCATCAGCCCTGGCCCAGATGCATGGAGACAAATTGCTCTTTATCTTGGGGAGAGTCAGAGACACACGGGACCCTGAATCTGTCTCCCTGGGGCTGGGGCTCTGTCCCGACTCAGGGCCTGAATGAAGAGCTGGTGGGGGTGGGACCAGTCAGTCCTTACCCTCCGTCTCTGGGCTCGGTGTGTCCCCAGGCTCTGGCTGTCCCTGGGAGCTGGCAGACCCCTGGGCTTCCCCCGAGCTCGGTGCCTCTCTGCATTCCCTGGAGTGAGTATTATATCTGCACTCAAAGGCCCCACCCGCCCACGACCGACACATGCATCACTAGAACCCAACCCTGTCAGTGTGAGTCCTCCCCTCCACATCCGCCCATGACTTGCCATGACACAGACCATTTGGCAGCTCCCTGATGTAACATAAGGTGACCAGATGTCCCATTTTTGGGGTCTTTTTCTTATATAGGCGCCTATTACCCCCCACTCCCTGTCCCCTTTTATTCACAGTTGTTGTCCGATCACCCTTCTTATGTTCACTTGGCCCCACTCTCTGGCTTGCCCCCAAGCGACCCAGGAGTAAAAGGTTTAGTTTCACTTTCCTGTTCCCAGAAATCTGCTGCTCTGACAGCAACCAGCCATTTCCCTTTCTGCCAACTCCCTGCTGCTGTGGGCTGAGTTGGGAAGCGTCATTAGGGTCAAAGAGCCACCTCCCATCCACATGTCTGTCCGTTGCTGCAGCTTGGCCTCTCCTCAGCTCCAGCCAGGTGTAGATGCAGCTGTACTAACTGAAGGAGTTTTTCCATGGGTGTAGAAACAGCACCTCTCTGAATGATGCTAACTGCACCAACAGACCTCCTCCTCCAGCCTTTACCCTCTATTATCCAACAGGGCCAGTTCTCCCCACTTCGTCCGATGCATATCAGATGGGTTATAGCCCACAGGGCTGGGAGCTGGGGGAGTGGTGTGGGCTGGGACCGGGTTGCTGTGCTTACCACTGCCACCAGTGAATGTGGGGGGGCTGGGCCCGACCCCTGCTGCTGGCGCCAGGCCCCCCGCTGATCCGCCGTGCTGCCCTGAGCCTCCCTGCCCTGCTGCTGCCCACCACAGCTCCTATCCCCGTGGCCCTGCAGGCCTTGAACGGATTTCCCCCCTCCCCCACAGAGGGGCTGGCCACCCAGCGGAGTGGCCTCTCCCCCTGCAGAGGGAGTGCAGGTGCTCAGGCTGTGTAGGCACCACCATAGGTAGGGACGACCCTGGGCTGCGTTCCTGGCCCGTGGCTGCAGGGCTCCACAGCTGTACCGCATCTTCCCCCAAGCGTTGCCCAGTCCCTGCTCCTCCTCATCCCTCCCTGAGCTTGAATGGTGCAAATCAGCTGTTTGCTGGACTCCAGAAGCTCTGGGAGAGCAGAGGTGGTGTTACTGAGTGCGGGCCTCCAGCTTTTCCCCATGAGTGCTCCAGAGGGAGAACCAGGTTTCAAGTTTACACCCAAAAGGTTAAAATGACTCAGGGCCTTCTTCCTGGTCCAGCAAATGGACAGGACTCTGGTCCCCTAAAGGCCCCAATCCTTAGGGGAGGAGTGGAAGGACTTGGCCTGCTGAGGCCTCATAAGACTGGGTCCTTGCTTGGAGCTGAAGCCCCTAGAGTGGGGTGATGCCTGGTAAGCCTAACAGATGTGTAGGTTCTTGTATTGCTTTTACTATGTCGTTTTTTTACTTTACGAATGATGTAGGCTTGTTTAGAAAGAGCTGAGTGGTAACTTTACGCCTGTAGCAATTATTCTGTCTCTGTCTCAGAAGTGAAAGCAAGCAGATGTCCTAGGACAGCCTGTCTGTGCTGGGAATGACAGTAACTGCCTGGAGTGCTGCAGCCTAGACCACACCCTGATCAGAAGGAAGAGGGACATGGGTCTCCACCCCACAGAGGCAATGAGGGGGAGGGATAGCTCAGTGGTTTGAGCATTGGCCAGCTAAACCCAGGGTTGTGAGTTTGATCCTTGAGGGGGCCATTTGGGGAACTGGGGTAAAAATCTGGGGTTGGTCCTGCTTTGAGCAGGAGGTTGGACTAGATGACCTCCAGAGGTCCCTTCCAACCCTGATATTCTATGAATGGCTCGCTGGAGCATGGCTGCCTTTGCAGCATCAGTGAGAGGAGATACAGGTATGGTTACCTTGAACAGTAACACCTCTCTCTGTGAGAGAGGCAGGGCTAGGACACACCACTCTCATCAGCATCTCCCCAGGAGGTGTCATGGACCCACAGGATAGGTGCTACAGCCCCAGCTTTGGAATAGTCTCTAAGAGGAGCCAGTTCATTGCGCCAGACCCCCTCGGGGTCTCACTCCTCCTCCAGGGTAGGTCATGCAGCCTCGCCACCTCCTGACACTGAGCCTCTGAGCTCCAGCACTCCTGCCTCACAGCGAGGGCTCTGTTCAGTGAGTCCAACTGAGATAGACTCCTGGTGAACATTTGTCCACTCTTCAGGGACTAATGCACGTCCTCCAGCATTTGCACTGACTGTCCAAACAATCAGCTTTATTAGTCAGCTGGGCACAGTATAACAAGTCCTTAGGTTATCACAGAGAAATGAAGGGTAAAGCATAGACCATGCTGGTCAGCCCAGAGCCCAGCCAAGCTGTTCTGAACCCCCTTGTTCAAGCACTATCTGTCTCCCCATCTGACCTCCTTGGTCAGAGCCCCCAACTCCTTCCAGCAGCCAACTCTTATTCCCCCACCTCACACCTTCCCAGTCCTTTGTTCTCCAGCTGGGGGATATTTGCTTGTCTACCACACTGAGAGATGGGGGGCCTCCCTCTGCCTCTGGGTGGTTGAGTGCTGGGTGTCAGTGTCCAGGTAACTGGGTTGGCTATTGTCTAATAGATTTCTCCTTTTCCAGTCAGCCATTCAGTCTCAGACAGCTAGATGACATTCATACCTATGTCTTTTAGCCTGCTCTGAGAGCAAACAGTCCTTTTTCACTCATTAGGTAACAATGCATCACATAGAGGAAACTGAGGCACACATACACTTCAGAAAAATACTACAGAAAATTTCCACTTTGCCACTGAAGGCTCCTGGCCTAGCATGCTGGTTTTTGTGAATCCCATCCTTAGGTGTCAAGCTTCAGAGGGGTAGCTGTGTTAGTCTGTTTCAGCAAAAACAATGAGGAGTCCTGTGGCACCTTAGAGACTAACAAATTTATTTGGGCATAAGCTTTCATGGGCTATAACTATCTGATACACATCGGAAGAAGTGGGCTGTAGCCCATGAAAGTTTATGCCCAAATCCATTTGTTAGTCTTTAAGGTGCCACAGGACTCCTCATTGTTCTTAGGTGTCTATCTCTCCCTATGCAGTGTATGGGGAGCCCAGGCACCTAACTCAGGCCTTATGGAGCACAGTCTTGTTCCAGTGATTTTCTACATGTCTAAAAATTAGGCATTGCAATACCTAAGTCCCCTTGTGGCTCTGGGCCACAGCCCTCAGTTCTGGAGAACTGGCCCTGTTGGATAATAGAGGGTAAAGGCCGGAGGAGGAGCTCTGTTGGCGCAGCTAGCATCATTCAGAGAGGTGCTGTTTCTACACCTATGGAAAAATGACTTCAGTTGGTGAAGCTGCATCTACATGAGGGGTCTGTGCCAGGGCTGCCCAGAGGATTCAGGGGACCTGGGGCAAAGCAATTTTGGGGGAACCTTCCATAAAAAAAAGTTGCAATACTATAGAATACTATATTCTTGTGGGGGCCCCTGTGGGGTCCGGGGCCTAGGGCAAATTGCCCCACTTGCCCACCCCATGCCCTGGGCACCCCTCGTCTGTGCCGGCAGAGATTGTGTAGTGTAGACACAGTCTGAGTGAGAGATGCGATGCTCACATGCACCATTGTTCCCTGTAACACTGACAGATCCCGGTCATTGGTGGACGGGATTGAACCTGGGAACCTCTGGAGCTAAATGCTCTAGCCTCTGTTGCATAACCTAAAAGCTACCTGGCTGTTAACTAAGGCTGTAGCGGACTCATTAATCTCTTTTTGGGCTCGGTGCCACTGCATGGGACAGAGAACCACACCCAGGAGGTGTCTGATTACACACTGGAGATTTTTAAGAGCACATTAGACAAACACCTGTCAGGGATGTTCTGGATGGTGCTGGTCCTGCCATGAGTGCAGGGGACTGGACTTAATGAACTCTCAAGGTCTCTTCTAGCCCTGTGCTTCACCTGTACCGCATTCTTGCCCAGAGCAGACACAACACCTGGCTGGAGCTGAGGAGAGGCCAAGCTGCAGCAACCGACAGACATGTGGATGGGAGGTGGCTCTTTGACCCTAATGACGCTTCCCAACTCAGCCCACAGCAGCAGGGAATTGGCAGAAAGGGAAATGGCTGGTTGCTGTCAGAGCAGCAGATTTCTGGGAACAGGAAAGTGAAACTAAACCTTTTACTCCTGGGTCGCTTGGGGGCAAGCCAGAGAGTGGGGCCAAGTGAACATAAGAAGGGTGACCGGACAACAACTGTGAATAAAAGGGGACAGGGAGTGGGGGGTAATAGGCGCCTATATAAGAAAAAGACCCCAAAAATGGGACATCTGGTCACCTTATGTTACATCAGGGAGCTGCCAAATGGTCTGTGTCATGGCAAGTCATGGGCGGATGTGGAGGGGAGGACTCACACTGACAGGGTTGGGTTCTAGTGATGCATGTGTCGGTCGTGGGCGGGTGGGGCCTTTGAGTGCAGATATAATACTCACTCCAGGGAATGCAGAGAGGCACCGAGCTCGGGGGAAGCCCAGGGGTCTGCCAGCTCCCAGGGACAGCCAGAGCCTGGGGACACACCGAGCCCAGAGACGGAGGGTAAGGACTGACTGGTCCCACCCCCACCAGCTCTTCATTCAGGCCCTGAGTCGGGACAGAGCCCCAGCCCCAGGGAGACAGATTCAGGGTCCCGTGTGTCTCTGACTCTCCCCAAGATAAAGAGCAATTTGTCTCCATGCATCTGGGCCAGGGCTGATGGGGGATCCCACTGCTGCCTGCACACCCCGGAGGGGAGAGATCTCTGCTCTGGGGCAGGGAGTGGGGACAGCTGGGCTCACCAGCTCCCAGGGCCAGGGTAGGACAGCAGCTGGGCAGGGCCCATCAGTAACTGGGGGCTGCACGTGGCTCAGGGCTTGTTTGGGACCATCAGGGTTTGTCTCCCCAGGCTGAGGGGTATGTGGAGAAGGGGGTCCCAGGAGTGAGGTCCCCTCTAGGGAAGGAGCCTCCCAAAGCTTCTCATGCCTGGGGCATCTGCATAGAAGGGCTCTAATGTTCCACTCCCATTCCCCATCTCATCCCCCATGGAACCAGGCAAGGCTGGGAGCTGGGACCCTCTCTCCCCACTTACTGCTCCTCCCAGTCTCTCCCCTGTCTCCCTCCTGCCCCCTCTCTGCTCCCCTAGGGCTGGGGGACTCAGGCCCTGGCCCGGCCGGGGCGGTCGCTCTCCAGGGCCTGGCTCGGCTCCTGCAAGCGCTAGGGGGAGCAGAGCCTGTTGGGGGAGGGTAGGAGCTCTGAGACTCGCAGCCCCCCCAGAGCTGGGGTGGGGTTGCTGGTGCAGAGTCACTTCCCTGCCCAGTCCCAACGCTTTCCCCTGGGGTCCCCTCGCCTGCAGGCTCTGGGTGTGGGGTTGGTGCGGGCAGAGCCTGGGGCTGCCCCAGGGGCTGGGTCCAGCCACTGCAGAAAATCCCCCTGACTGGGAAGGAGTTCTAATGACCAACTCTGTGACCACCACAGCTCCAGCTGGGATTTAAAGGCAGCCGCGGGAGCCCTGAGCCTTGCCAGGATGGGTCCAGGATTTAAAGGGCCCAGAGCTCCTGCACCTGCAGGAAGCTGCGAGCCCTTTAAATCTCAGACCCACCCGGCCGCCGAAGCTGCGGGTGGAATTTAAAGGGCTCTGGGCTCTCCGCAGGTGTGGGGAGCTCCAGGCCCTTTAAATCCTGGCCTCAGCCTGGCCGCTGAAGCTGCGGGTGGGATTTAAAGGGTTCTGGGCTCCCCACGGCTGTGGGAAGCTCTAGGCCCCAGAGCCATAACTAGGTATTTTTGTGTAGAGGCACGAATATAAAATTGCATCCTCCCACAGGGCTGGCTCTTTGCGGCAATTCGGCGGCGGGTCCCTCAGTCCCTCTCGGAAGGAAGGGCCTGCCACTGAATTCCCGCCAAAGAATGAAAGAAGGGGCAGTAGTGGATCCTGTGATTTTGGGGGGTCAGCTCATGATTTTTGACTGCTTGGGCTGGTAATCTTGTTTCCAAGATGGTCTTTGGTTCCAGTCCCAATCCAGAGAGGGACTCACAGGTTAAGAGAGGAGGGAGGTGCTGGATATTAGCAGTGGCCACTAGGGATCAGCCTGAGTCCTGAGAATGCTGAGAGTTCAGGATTGCAGGGCAGGATCAAGAGTGGCAGGTTTGTAGAAATTTTGGTGGTGCTCAGAACCTACCTCCACCCAAACTCCACCCCCTCACCTGCCCAAGGCTCTGGGAGAGAGTTTGGGTGAGGGAGAAGGTCCGGGATGCAGGCCCTAGGCTGGACAGGGGACTGGGGTGCAGGCTCTGGAGAGAGTTTGGGGATGGGAGGGCGTGCAGAGGGAGGGGTGCAGGGGTGAGGGCCGTGGGTTATGGCTGCAGATGAGGGGTTTGGAGTGTGGAAGGGGCTCAGGGCAAGAGTAGGGGTGAGGGCTCTGTCTGGGCCTGGGAATGGGAGGTTTGGGGTGTGGGAGGGGCTCAGGGCTTTGGCAGAGGGTCAGTGTGCGGGGAGATGAGGGCTCTGGCTGGGACTGGGGATGAGGTGTTTGGGGTGCTGGAGGGGCTCAGGGCTCGAGCAGAGGGTTGAGAGTGCAGTGCAGGGGTGAAAGCTCTGACTGGGGGTGTGGGCTCTGGGGTGGGGCAGGGCTGGGGATGAGTTTGGGTGCAGGCAGGCTGCTCCAGGACAGGCGCCAGAGAGGAGGACTCCCCTCAGCCCTTTCCCTGCCGGCAGCAGCAAGCTCTGGGGGAGGAGCCCCACTTTCCTGCCCCCCGCAGCAGCACACTCACCCCACCACTGTCACTGCATGTGCTCCTAGGGCCCTCTGAGGTCCAGGAATCTCCCTCGCCTCCCCTTTGGTGGGTACCGAGGGGTGCTGCATGCACCTCCTCCCTTGCTGTTGCCTCTGACTGTAGCATCACTGGGGGTGAGAGATGGGGCTGCCTCCTTGTCCAGCCTGGGACAGGAGCGGTGACTGTGGACGGGGGGGGCCTGTGCTGGTGGAAAATGAAAGGGTCTGAGGTGGAAGGGCAGGCTCAGAGTCAGTCTGCTCTGCAGTGAAAAGGGGGCACTAGGACCCTGCGGCAGCAGTTGCTTCAGGGAAGCAACATGGAGCTACTCTGTTCTGGGTCTGGGAATGGGGGAGGGAGCAAGTCAGGGCTGGGGGACACTCAGGAAAGGCGCAGGGGGTGTGTGAGTGGAAGATCACCCGGGTTATAAATATCTCTGTGCCAGCGGCTTTTTTTTTCTCCACCACTTTCTGTGCCCCTCGACTTTGTGTGCCTGAGGCATGTGCCTCAGTCGCCTCGCCCTTGTTATGGCGCTGCCAGGCCCTTTAAATCCTAGCCTCAGCCCGGCCGCCGGAGCTGTAGGTGGGATTTCAAGGGCTCGGAGCTCCCTGCCTCTGTGGGGAGCCCAGAGCCCTTCTCCGTGGAAGCCGGTGCGGTCTGGCACGGCGTACTGGCTCTTGCAGACTAACACGGCTACCCCTCTGATACTTGGCTCTTGCAGGGGGCCCTTCAGCAGTGGGTGGGGTTCCACCTGCCGACTTCCCGGAACCCAACAGGTACAGTCCCCGTCAGTGCAAATCTCTCTCTCCTCAGCCTCAGGACGCTCTGTTTTGGATGTTGGTAACTTGAACCCAGTGCAGGGGCACCGGAGCTGAGCAGGCTCAGGGAACTCTGCTCCTGGGATGAGTGACACCCACCGTCAGGGCCGGTGCAAGCACTAGGCTAACTAGGCGGCCACCTACGGTGCCAAGATTTGAGGGCACCAAAAGCTGTGCCCAAAATGTCTGGGATGCTGCCCCGGTGCTGGGGCTTTGATCAGCTCCAGCTGGCTGGGAAGCGATGTCATTCCTCCGCCGGCCGCCAGGGGCGCTGCGCTGCTCCGGCTCTGCCCCAGGGACCCGCCCCCACTCCCCTGAGCTCTGCAGCAGGGCTGGGGCTGCGCTCACCGGGGGGGGGAAGTGCAGAGCCGGCCCCAGCCGCGCTGCCGGGGAGTGCTGGGGGGGTTCCTCCTGCCCTCAAAGCCAGCCCCGCCCCCCTGGAGGGCTGCCTCCCTCCTGCCCCTCCCCCCCACGGAGGCCTGGAGCACCACCACGCCCATGGGGGGCTGCATAGGGCCCCAGAATATCTAGGGACGGCCCTGGTACCCGCCACCCTGCCCGCAGCCAGCTCCTGCTGCACCCCGTGCCCTGCTCCCAGCCAGCCCCACACCCCCTCCCCTGCCTCCAGCCAGGCCCACACCGCCTGCCCTTCCTGCGGCCAGCCCCACACCCCGTTCTGACCGCAGCCAGCTCCTGCTGCACCCCCTGCCCTGCCCCCAGCCAACCTCTCACCCCCTGCCTTGCCCACAGCCAGCCCCTACTGCACTCCTTCTCCTGCCCCCAGCCAGCCCCACACCCCCTGTTCTGCCCGCAGCCAGCCCCTGCTGCACCCCCTGCCCTGCCCGCAGACAGCCCCACACCCCCTCCCCTGCCTCCAGCCAGGCCCACACCGCCTGCCCTTCCTGCAGCCAGCCCCACACTCCCTGCCCTGCTCCCAGCCAACCTCTCATCCCCCCTGCCCACAGCCAGCTCCTGCTGCACCCTCTGCCCTGCCCGCAGCCAGCCCCACACCCCCTGCCCTGCCCGCAGACAGCCCCACACCCCCTGTTCTGACCGCAGACAGCCCCTGCTGCATCCCCTGCCCTGCCCACAGACAGCCCCACACCCCCTGTCTCCATCCAACCCTTGCTGCAGCCCCCTGCCCGAAGCCAGCCCCACGCCCTGTCAGGTTATTCATTTATCTTCATTAAATATGTAGACTAAATAATGAAATTAATAAATTTTCAAGCTGAATGCGTATTAACTCTAATGAACAATGCCACATTATGCAGTATTCATTTTTGAAGGTTTGTAATAAGCGATGCTCCAGGGGGAGGGATGGGGGTAGGGGGGCGCAAGGTGGAAGTTTCACCTAGGGCACAAAATATCCTTGCACTGGCCCTGGCAAAAGCCTGGCATTCCTAGCTCTTGAGTGCTTGTTGCTGCAACCTAAATAATAGTGTTTTAATGTAGGGTTTTGAAAAGGTTAAAATTAGATATAACTTTTGCAGCATGAGCAGAGTTTGACCCTGAACTTGCAGCGCTGCCTGCTACTCCCTGACCTTCCCCCTCTGTGTCTATTTCCCTTTCTGCTGGCTGGCCTGTTTTAGACAAGGAGGATGCACCTCTAGGGGCTCCCCAATTCCCACGGGTAACTGATAACAGTATTGCCCACTCGCTTCAAGCGTTTAAAAATCATGAGCCGCCCCCCACAGGATGAGATTGCTTTCAAAATCGTGCAATTTAAAACCCTACTAATAATTACTGCTGGGCTGGTTTTGTTTGCCTGCTGGTTTCTGAGCCTTCGGGCTGCACTGGGGTCATATTTTCAGTTTTTCTCTGCAATCTACAAGGCTAGAAACTTCCTTTCTTTAGCAAACAAAGGCCTTGGCTACACTAGAAATTTCAAAGCGCTGCCGCAGCAGCGCTTTGAAGTGTGAGTGTGGTCAGAGCGGCAGCGCTGGGAGAGAGCTCTCCCAGCGCTGCACGTAAACCACATCCTTTACGGGTGTAGCGTGCAGCACTGGGAGCCGCGCTGCCATCCTGATTACACTGAGGCTTTACAGCGCTGCATCTTGCAGCGCTCAGGGGGGTGTTTTTTCACACCCCTGAGTGCGAAAGTAGCAGTGCTGTAAAGTGCCAATGTAGCCAAGCCCAAAAACTGAGTCTCACCTCAGCACAGACTGGGAGGAGCTGGGGCTTTAACAAACAAATCAGCCATAGCGCTGCAATCAACCAAAGCAATGAAAGATTGTGAGCCTGAGGATAAAATCCCAAGAGCTGGTGACACAGCTGGCAGGGCTCCCCCTTTCCACTGAGCATAAGTGAGAATCAGGCTTTTCAAACACTGGTTCTGCCTTACCCAAGGTTTTAGCCTGTGCATTTAATATCACCCTCAGACACAGTGCCCTGCCCCTGGGAAGCCCCCCGACCCTCCACAGTAGCTAAGGGTCTGATTGCAAGGCCAGAGCCCTGGCTGCACATTTTTTCCCAAAAGCCTGCAGGGCTGAAATTAACACTGGACTCCATCCCCCTCAAACCGCCTGTCAGTTCCAGGTGGGGCCTAGTGTGAGCTCAGGAAATTCAAACTTAGGGTTCCTCTGCCCAGAGGGAGCCATGGCTGCAGAGACCCCTGTGGAAAGTCTCCAGGACCAAGCCACGTGTCCTATCTGTCTGGAGTACTTCAGAGAACCTGTCACTCTGTAGTGTGGGCACAATTTCTGCCAAGCCAGTGCTGGGAGGGATCCAACACTGACGCCTCCTACTCCCAGTGCAGAGAAACTGTGCAACAGAGAAACCTTAGGCCCAACAGGCAGCTGGCAAATGTCCTAGAAATAGCCAAACAGCTGAGTTTCCAGGCAGCAAAGGGAGCAGGAGGGGAGAGGGTGTGTGGGGAGCACCTGGAGGCTTTGTGAAGAGGATCAAACCCCATCAGTGTGGTGCGTGACAGATCCCAGGCTCACCGAGCTCACACAGTGGTTGTCATAGAGGAAGCTGCCCAGGAGTACAAGGTAGGGAATTGCTGTCCAGTCTAATGGATAATAACTTTGGGTTTTAATTACAGGCTAATGTTGGCAGAAATTGCCTGACACAGGTGTAATTTGTCACTCAGCTGTGTGTAGCCTTCATTACTATATCAAATTAATGAGACTCCAGCCTGGCCAGAAAGGCAACAGAAGCAGATTTTAAATTTGGCTGATGTGTGAAAGTTTTCTTTGAGCAGCAGCAGCTGCTGCTGCTGAACTCTTTCCAAAGCCATCTCCTGCCAGTGAACTATGGGAACTCCCTCAGACCAGAAGCTGTGAAATGAGGAAGGAGGTTTGATTCACAAGAACTGCAGGCTAGTCTATGTGGGAATGTTGCCCTCAGGCTAGAGAAGGTGGAGTTATGAGCTGTGGCTGTTCTTACTGATTCATCACAGATTTTATTATTGTGATTTGCAGCCCCTAAATGAGATCTGACCTTGATTGTGCGGGAGTCCTGCACATAACCCACAGAGGGACAATCCCTGCACCAAGCCATTTACAGTCGGACAGGACAGGACAGATCAGATAGGGTGGGAGGGGAAACAGAAGCACAGTGAGGGGAAGTGATTTGTCCAAGGTCACTCAGCACGTCAGTGGCAGAGCTAGGTATAAAAGCCTGGTTTTCCGAGGTTCAGGCTAGTGCCCTAACCACTAGGCTATCTAGTAGGACCTACAGTCATCTCAAGTCTTGTGTTCTGGGTGGAAAACCAACCCCTACAAACACACTGTCAGCCCTCAGAATCAAACCACCAAATCATTTGTGTGTGTCAGGAAAAGATCCAGGCCCATTTTAAGTCTCTGAGGGAAGAGAGAGAAAAGCTCCTGCAATTGAAAGTAAATGGAGAGAAAAGAAGCCAGGAGTATCTGGTAGGTGCCCATTGTTTTTCACCTGCTGGGGGACATGGAGAGGGGAGGCTTGTTGATAGATTTCTGTGTGGTGTGGGGAATGTGGGCTTGTTTATGTTTCTCCATGATCATGGGATACTGTGTGTGTGTGTGTATCACAAATGTTCTCTCCTTGGAGGAGGAGAACAGCACCTTCTACAGCATCTAAAATGCATTTTAATTATCGAGTTAATTACTGGTCCTTGTGGCTTTCACAAAACTTCTCCTGAACTGCCCTGACTATATCCAACCACTGCCATGTGCCAGTGTCTGCCATCATTTCTTATATTTTTTTAATCATTTGATTATTTTTTCTCCCGATAATTCTATCAATGTGGAGCTGAGCTCTGTTGCCTGCTGCTCTGGATCGGGCGTCTCAGGGTACACCCACACAGCCTGCAGCTGTGAGCCTCTGGGCCCTGCTCAGCAGAGTTGGACTCATGGGACTTGCAGTAAAACACTAAAACTAACTGTGTAGACAGCACTTTTAAACTGCAGCTCAGGTTCTGAAATCCACCCCACTCCCTCCTTGGCTTCAGAGCCCAAACTTCAGCCGAGGCCCAGTGTCTACACAGCTGTTGTTAGTGTGGTAGCATGAGCCCCAAGAGCCTGAGTCTGCTGCCCTGGGCTCTGAGGCTCACTGTGTGGATGCACTCTCAGAAGCCATTGGGAACACAGTGTCAGAGCCACGTCTGACATGGAGACATCCCTTTAAGGGATATTGGGGCCAAATGGGAAGCTGTAGGAAAATCCTTTCTCTTGAGATCCCAAGGGTTACTCAAGTGTCAGGATGTGAAGAATTACAGATTTCATACCACAAACCACAGGTCCCAGACTGTCACTGCAGCCTATCTGCTCTCTGGAGCCAGCAAGGCAGTGGCTAGTGGAATTCTGGCCTGCCAGAGAATCCACCTACAAAGCTCCTGATTGGAGCAGGCGTTTTGAATACACGACTTATGCCTGCAGGCATCACAGGAAGTTGCCCAAACTACTGAGTGCACTCCGGATCTGCTTCTGGACTGGACCCTGACAGTGGCTTGACCCTGGCATAGTTCCTGGCTCAGGTTTGACCTGCAGTACTGCTGTCTGACTCCGGTCTGACCCTTTGCATGGCTGTCTGACTCCAACTCCAGTCCTGAGCCTCACGTGACTCCTGACACTGATTCTGGCTCAGCCTTTGGCATGACTCCTGATCTCAACTCTGACCCCAACCCTTGGTGAGATCCTGACTCTGACTCCAGGTTTGACTCTGGTTTTAGTTCCTGGCTTCCAATTCCAGTTCTGATCACTAGGCCTGACTGCTCGTCCCCTGGTCCCTGCACAGATGTCTTAGAGATGATAAAGGAGTTCTCTCTTGTAAGACTCTGTTAAAGGCCCTCAGGTGCCATCCATGTTCCTGACCAGCCCTTTCCTTGTTTCTTATAGGTCCAGACACAAACTGAGAGACAGAAGATTGTGTCTGAATTTCAGCAACTGGAGGAACAAGAGCGACTCCTGCTGGCCCAGCTGGAGAAGCTGGAAAAGGAGATTCTGAAGATACAGAATGACAATGCCAGTAAACTCTCTGAGGATATTTCCTGTCTCAGCAACCTGATCAGTGAGCTGGAGGGGAAGGGTCAGGAGCCAGCAAGTGAATTCCTGCAGGTGAGACTGAGTTAGAAACATCCCAGATCCTCATGCAGGCTCCTGAATCATAAATAGCTGGAGTCCAGCAGTCAGAGATCTCAGTGTCTGCATTCCTGAGATGTGAGTGACTATTGTTCTTTGAAGAGTTACAGACACATTGATATCAGAGCAGGGAAAGCCCCATTAGCTCAGGGAATCCATGGGCCTGGAGCCAGGGCAGGGGCTCTTTTCCCCATATTTGCAAAATCTCTTCCCTGGGATCTCCTGTGTGTGTCAGAGGGGACTGAGATTGTTTTCTCTCTCTCCTCTAGGATATCAGAAGCACCTTGAGCAGGTACGTGTCTCTCTCTCACTCCCCCTCACATGTCACAATGCAGGCTTGGAGATAATGTTAGCAGCACATCTCTCCAGGGCTCTTCAGTGAAATGTGTGGGGCAGGGTCACATTTTGGATATAAATCTCTCTGATTAACTTCATCCTGAAGTTCTCACTCTTTTAGAGACGACTCTGGAATTGCCCATTGAATGGGAAAGACTGACCTAAATGATATTCTAGAGATGTCACATCCCTGGGGGCCTGGCTGCCTCAGGGTTGTTGGGGTGGAATATGGGCCTGTCACTACCAGGGCACTCATTACTATTCAGCCCAGGGCAGCAGTGATCAAGAGCACATCCCACCAGAGAGCTATTTGGAGACCTGTGTGGAATGAGCTGGGGAGGGGGGAGGTGATGTATCAGCATAGTTCCTAGTGGATAGATTTCTACAGCACTTCACATGAGAACTTTGTATCCCTCAGAGCATGGAGGCCAAGGAGTGGATTGGCCATGGAGACTCACATCCCCTTTTATCCCCAGAGCTGGTCTCTCCAGGCCAATGGGACCTTCAAAGGGAAGGTTTCACTGCCATGGCTTGTGCTCCATCTGCTCTGAGGCTGGGAGAAGCAGAAGAATTCTAATTCCAGGCCCATTAGAGCAGCAACTTTCACAAACAACAAATTATACTGTGTCACTAAATGAAATATAAGCATGTGAAATTTTCTCTTCAGGTGAGAGAAGGGGGAAGTTCCAGCAGCCAGTGGAGATTTCTCCTGAACTGGAGAAGAGACTTGGCAGTTTCTCCCAGCAAACTGTTTCTCTAATGGAGACTCTGAGGAAGTTCAAGGGTACTGAGAAGGGATCTACAAGGGGAAATTGGGATGAGCCTCTGAGACTGGGAAGAGGTGGGCTCTGTCCAGTTGGTTCATCATTACGTGACATCTCTATTGAATGAAAGGTGGAAAGTAGGGATACTGAGCAGGTGTAATGGGCCCAGGTGTCGGGATGTCTCACATTAATTCATGACTTACCAGAGGTCATGACATTGAGGCTCAAATTTAGCAAAATGGCCTAATTTTGGATCCCTGATTTTTCTCTCCCAGCTACAGAACTTACAAAGCCCCGGGGGTCAGAGAAACAGGGGCACTAGTCTGGCTGGATCTCAGGACTTCCCCAGTCTGTGCCAAGGTCTGCACAGGCCTCTGCACTACTGACTAGGGGAGTCACAAACTGCCCCCTCTGTCCCTTTGCCAGTTGAGGGTCAATCTGGCCCATTGAGCCAACCCTCTCCCAGCTCGAATTTCCACAGGTATAAAATGATTTTATTACTTGTATTTCAGTGTAAGGAGGATGAGGGCCCCATTGTGCTGAGCCCTGTGGAGATGCTGAGTGAATAGACCCAAGGGGTTTATAATTAAGAGCTCTGACCCTGTAAACTCTTAACGTCCTGTTAGTGGCACAAAGTGTGTGAAGTTACAGTCACACGAAAGTCTCTGCAGGATCTGGCTCTAGGGCAGTGTTTCTCCCAGGCAGCCACCAGCAGATGTTTTTCTGCCATGACAGCCCCTCTGGGGGAAAACTGGGGGACCAAAGCGGCAGCAGCCGCTCGCGGCAGCACCCAGCAGTTGCTCCTGAATAGCTGTTACCAAGGGCAGTGGGATGTACTGTCGTGGTGTTTGTGCCGCAGCACCGCTGGGGACACATGGGGCTGGTGAGTGAGGCACTGAAGGCAGCTGCAGTGTTTGGTTGCTGGGGTGCACCCTGGGCAGCTTCCCTTCTCCCGCCCCGCTGGGGCATGGGGAGCCTGGGATCCTGCAGGGAGCCTGTGAGTTCCTGATCCACCTTCCCTGGGGCAGGCTCTCTCTGGACGGCCATGAGAGGCAGGGACAGAGAGACTCGTTCATCAAGATTTGGTGGCCACACTCTGAGGCCGCCAAAAATTTTGTTGTGAGATCCCTTGGTCTGACAGAATGCAGTAGGCGACTCAGACAAAGGAGGAGGTTAAGTCCATTAATGGCTGTTAGCCAGGATGGGTAAGGAATGGTGTCCCTAGCCTCTGTTTGTCAGAAGGTGGAGATAGACGGCAGGAGAGAGATCACTTGATCGTTACCTGTTAGGTTCACTCCCTCTGGGGCACCTGGCATTGGCCACTGTTGGCAGACAGGATACTGGGCTGGATGGACCTTTGGTCTGACCCGGTACAGCCGTTCTTATCTTCAAACCAGCTGAGTTTGGAGGGTGGGAGGGGATGGTGAGGGGAAAGTAAGTCTCTCTTACACAGCGTATCTCCAAGGGTGGTTGTGAGACCTAATGGCTGTTGGCTCCATTGCTGGGAGATGCCTGAATGAAAGAAAGGGGAAAAGGAAGGTCTCAGATGAGTTTTTATTTCTATTAAAGACCTGAGTGTGTCTCTGTCCCTCTATCAGTTTCTCTGTCTAAACTCAAGACAGATTAGGTCACTTCAGAGGGGTGATGTCGTTATAAATATTAAAACAGGAAATCTCATCTCTTTTCCCTTTTCCCCCTCCAGACACTCTGCCATCTGCACTGGAGACGCAAACAGGGGAATCCCTAGAAGCACGCAGACAGGGTGAGATTATCTTTAAATTGTGAGAAAATTCCAATGAAAACATTTTCATGAAATTGTAGCTAAAGTTAAAAAATAAACCCAGCCATGGTGCCCATGGCCCCAGTACTAACACTCTGGCCCTGAGTTTTTCATAGACATTCATCGGCCTTTTCATAATAAATCGAGAGGAATGAGTAGAGAGCCCTCTCCCCTGAGGGCTGAGCCTCTCCTTTACCCTGGCAAAGGGGGAGTCTCCCATTGGAGCGTCTCGTTTTTTAACTGACTAGGGAGATGCTCTCCCTCTGCCACTGCCCCTCCCCGCTTCTCTCTGGGCTGGCGCTATCCCACCCAGTGCCTCCTCCTTTGCTCTTCCCCCAGGCTGCACCTCTCAGTTTTCCAGCATGGGAATGGAGGATGCAGTTTGGGGAAGGAGTTTCCCTCAGTGGTTTAAAGCTGATACCTGCCTCCTCTGCTCCCTCCTCACTAAAAGCTTCAGAAACCTTCCTCACTGTTTCTGTGCCACTGGCAATGGAGCAGCCCCAGCAGGTGGAACCAGGAGCTGAAGCCTCTGCAAACAAATGAGAAACCAATTAATTGCCTCCAATTAAACAGACTGAGGAGCTGCAGTGACATCTGTGCTCAATCTCAGGAGCCCAGGACAGAGGCAGCTCCCTGGGATCCAGGCCTATCCCAGACAGAACCAGGCCACTGAGGAGTATTAGAAATGGTCCCAGCCTCCCCCAGGGCTGAACTACTGCCCTCACACTCTGACGATTCTCTCTGTCCCCAGTGACTGTGACACTGGATCCAGATACAGCTCATCCCCAGCTCGTCCTGTCTGAGGATCAGAAAAGTGTGAGCCAGGGAGACACCCAGCAGGATCTGCCCAAAAACCCTGAGAGATTTGACACTGAGCAGTGTGTGCTGGGCTGTGAGGGATTCACCTCGGGGAGACATTGCTGGGAGGTGGAGGGTGAGGAATGCTGGGCTGTCGGGGTGGCCAGAGAATCTGGGAAGAGGAAGGGCTGGATCCTCCTTAACCCTGAGGGGGGAATCGCAGCTGTGGGGCAGTGGTGGCAGGGTCAGTTTGAGACTCTCACCTGCCTGGGGATCCGCTTGCCCCTGCCCTGGGTCCCCAGGAAGATCCGTGTTTGTCTAGACTGTGAATGGGAGCAGGTGACATTTTTTTTTTGATCCTGGTGATGAGGATCTTCACTTTGCCACTCGCCTGTTCCCCTGGGGAGAGAATCCGCCCCTGGCTCTGGGTAGCAGCCAGAACCCGGCTCAGACTGTGTCCCTGAGATACCGGGGGAATATTCCACTGGGGACCCTGAAATCAGGCTCTCTAACCCCATGCACCCTTGTCTATCTGACTCCACAGGACTGTTGTCTTCATGCAGGCGCAGTGGCCCTGCAGGCCCCATAGAGCCTCTGGACTGTCAAACCATAGAGAACAGGGTAGGGAGTGATGGAGGTAGAGAAGCCGATCTCATTGCCCCAAGAATTTTGTAGCTGGTTTGTCACTGTTTTCTATGATCCAGGATGACTCTGACCACCCAGACTCAGACAGTGTCACTGGTTAATGTAGGGGGGGCTTCTCTAGCTCAGTGGTGGATTTAGAGTTAGTGGGGCCCCCCCAGTCCTGTGCTCAGCTTCATTTTTAGGGTATCTCCTTGGGACCCAGCCAAGAAATAGAACATTCTCTTCTATCTCCCCCTGCACCCGTTTTTCACTCTTTTTTTCTTCAGCCTCCTCCTATAAGTAATAGCAAGTAAATGAAAATAAAGTGAGGTACCTTGATTGTTTTTGTAGTCCAGCTTATTTTTCCACAAACCACTTGAAAATCGCTGGGGGTCTCGGTGGGGAATATGGGAGAGGCTGAGACAGCGCAGGTTTAACCAGAGGGAAGTGAATCAAGAAGAAAATGTGAATGAAGATAAACAAGAACAAATAGAGAATCTGGGAGAAATAGTGAACAATAGAAATGAAAAGTGTGGCAGGAAAGTATCCCTGACAGGGGAACCGGCCAGGGGGCAGCAAGAGGGGAAGGGATAAATCAGGAGAAAAAAATGGAGCAGTCAAGGAGGAAGATCTGTGACGGAGAGGAGAGAGGGAGACACACATGGGGTGGGGGTAGGAGGGCTAGGAAAACAGTGAGTAGAAAAGGACCGAATGAAAGAAAAGGGAGGGAAAGGGAATGTGACAAGGACAGAGCTGTATTAAATGTTACGGAAAGTGAGACTAACTCATGATTTCCCTAGATTAATTCCTGCACATCGGGCTGTTCTAGTGCCATTAAGAAACCTGTACCCAGTAGCTGTGACTCTCCTGGCCATACGCTGTGGTTATTAAAGCTCCTTCCTAGCTCCTTCGAATTTCCTGCTCTCCAGTTACTTACTGTAAATACAGCATTACAAACCATTCCTCCTGTTCATTCCACTTTCATGTCCCAGCTGCAGTTGTTGGGATTTGCTTCCTGACTTGCTTGTATCTCCCCAGCAAGGAATATCAGGAGAGTTTGGGTTTTACTGTGGCTTGTCACTGTCCAGCCTGTGCTCTGTCTCTCTCTTGCCCGGGAATTGCTGAGCTGTGCTCTGTGGACAGGTGCAACCTGTGATGGGACTGAGAGGTGTAAATGCTGAGTGTTACAGGACATGGTTTTAGGCAGCTAGAAAATTCCAGGAATAACCCAGTGATCCACAAAGCAGAGTTAGGGACCTAAACTCCCTGTACAATGCATGGGCAACAAAGGCACCTCACAATGTGATTCACAAAAGCCAATTCAGCAGGCAGGGATCCATCTAAGCCAGCCAAGGGAGAGGCTGACAAGGGGAGGGGGGTGTCCTAAGCCCTTCCCATCTCTCAAACACACATGCCTAAATCTGGGCTGCAAAGGGGCATGAATCTCCACTTCTCAATCCAGGACCAACACTCAGCTGACCCAGAATGGGATCCAGCCCTGCATTTGTCAGTGAGGCCTAGGGGTCTGGGCCTGAGCCAGTGCTGGGTCTGCCAACATCACATCCACTATCGCTTCTGAGAGAGAAAGGATCAAAATATCTCCTCCTCTGTCCCATTCAGGGAAGGGTGCCAGCAACTAAGCTGTGGGATGTTCTGATGTGAGTCTTCTCCCATCTCTCCTTTTGTAGCTGCTCCACTGTGTCCTACCTCTGTGGTGGGTTCCCGAACTACTGGACGCTCATAAAAATAACATTGTTACAGATAAATAATGAAAACGTGCAGAACTACAGAAATCCAGGGGGTTTCAGGACGGGGAGACCAATTCAGGCAAGCAGAGCGGATAAGACAAATTTGTAAGCTGCTATTGATACCCGAGAAACTCCATTTTAAAGTCCCAGACTCCGTTTGATAAACCTGACTTTCATTTTGAATCAGCAAGAGTCACCCCACCACTAGATAGAAGCTGCTGGTCACATCACACTAACAATAGACTTGCCAGAACAACCAAACTGGTGGGGGAAAGGTGGTAAAAGAACAATGCTAAAAATAGCAGCAGATAATGTCCCTGTGAGGTGAATAATGGTCACAGTCTAAACATAGAACTGACAGGTTAGAATGTTAGCAGAAGTGGCCAGAAAGTTCGGGCAGAATGGTGTAATAGTCAGGCTGTCAGCTGAGAGCCGATGGTTGAGAGCGCTGACAGAGACACCGGCAGCAGAATCATAGAATATCAGGGTTGGAAGGGACCTCAGGAGGTCATATAGTTCAACCCCCTGCTCAAGGCAGGACCAACCCCAACTAAATCATCCCAGCCAGGGCTTTGTCAAGCCTGACCTTAAAAACCTCTAAGGAAGGAGAGTCCACCACCTCCCTAGATAACCCATTCCAGTGCTTCACCACCCTCCTAGTGAAAAAGTTTTTCCTAATATCCAACCTAAACCTCCCCCATTGCAATTTGAGACCATTACTCCTTGTTCTGACATCAGGTACCACTCAGAACAGTCTAGATCCTTCCTCTTTGGAGCCCCCTTTCAGGTAGTTGAAAGCAGCTATCAAATCCCCCCTCACTCTTCTCTTCTGCAGACTAAACAATCCCAGTTCCCTCAGCCTCTCCTCATAAGTCATGTGCTCCAGCCTCCTAATCATTTTTGTTGCCCGTCGCTGGACTCTCTCCAATTTTTCCACATCCTTCTTGTAGTGTGCGGCCTACAACTGGACACAGTACTCCAGATGAGGCCTCATCAATGTCAAATAGAGGGGAATGATCATGTCCCTCAATCTGCTGGCAGTGTCCTACTTACACAGTCCAAAATGCCATTAGCCTTCTTGGCAACAAGGGCATGCTGTTGACTCATATCCAGCTTCTCGTCCACTGTAACCCCTAGGTCCTGTGCTTGTGCCTGGTGCACGTGGCGAAGAAACAGAGACAGCGTGTGCACCAGAGAGACAGCACAGTGGAGTCAGCAAAGTAAGTCTGTCTGACAGTTATAGTGTGTGTGTGTGTGTGTGTGTGCGTGTGTGTGTGCGCGTGCGAGCACAGGGTTTATGTCTGTGTGTTGATTGTGAAAGGAATTTATATATGTAAGACCTAAAGAATATTTAACAACTTCTGTCAGCAACCTGTGAACGACTGATCAGCGAAAACAGGATGCATCACTTTAAACTGTAAAGCAATATGGCTTGGGGTGCTCGTCAATGTGTTGTAAAGGATTTGTGCTTTCCAACATCAATAAGGGATCTCTGTGTTATAACATCATGACAGTTTGGGTGCTGGAAGGGGCTCCTAGATGGGGCAAATTCCCTCCCAGAGCTTTTACTCCTCACTCCTGCACCCCAACACTCTGCCCTAGCCTGGAGCACCCTCCTGCACCCAAACTCCCTTCCAGAGCCTGGACCCCTCACCCCTCCTGCACCCCAACCCCCTGCCCCAGCTGGGTGAAAGTGAGGGTGGGGGAAAGCAAGGGAAGAGGGTGGGGCTTTGAGGAAGGGGCTAGGTAGATCCTGGGTTGTCTTAAATTCAAAAAGTGATCTTGGGTGTAAAAAGGTTGGAGACCCCTACTCTAGGCTTTCTCCAGGTTGGGTGACCAGCTCCCAGACCAGACCATTTCTGTTATGTTCTATGCTTCAGCTTCTCTCTCACACACACCATCCCTGTCCCCACCTCACCGCCTGCCCCCAAAACAATACGCACTTACAAAGACCTTGTGGCTGGCTCATTCAGTCATTCCATTAGAGACTGCTATTGTTCCCCATGTGCACCTGGAATGAAGCCAATCTCAGTCCCTTCCAGACCTATGATTCTGTGATTCTATGATTTTGGTGAGCCTGACCCATGATTTTTGAACATTTGGGGCTGGCAATACTGTATTCCCAAACCAAGACTTTCTTCTTCTTCCTCATCCTCCTCCTTGTGGAGAAATCCTCCCTCTCTCCTCCATCAAAGCGAAGTCCACAAAAGCTTTTGCTCATTCTGCAGCAGCAAATCCAGCCACCCCGTGAGCCCTATCCCCCTTTTGGCAGCCAGGCCTAAGGCCACACCGGGTGGCTGGGGCAGTGCAGAAAATATAACGCTGGTCTCCAGTCTCAGCGTAAGCCCCTAGCCACAGGACAGTCCTTCCTCTGACGTTACAGCTCCTCCTTACCCAGTTCTAGCTCTTGTGCTTGAGATTCCGTAGTTCTGTTGGGGGAAGAGGCTGCATTAAATGCACTGTAAACTTGCTGGTGCAGCTCCCAGCAGTGGTGAGATTCTGGCATTTCCACTGCTGAGGCTCTGCCCAGAACTGCTTTATCAGGGATTATTGTTTTGTTCAATGCTGCAGAGCAATTTATGGGGGGAATGAGACAAAAGTGCAGATGCTACTTGGAATTTCATATGTAAGGGGCCAAATTCCTGTTGCCCAGGCAGAATGAGAAGCAGCGCTTCTGTGCGGATCTGTGCTGCTCCAGATCTTGTGTTTTTGGTGAACAAAGTCTTGTGTAAGGATCAGGCCTTTTTCTGTAGTCATATTGTAAGGCCTAAGAGCCTACGGCCTTGGTGTGCAGTCAGATTAGAACAGCAGCAGCCATTAGCTGAGAATCAGGAAGCCACATCCTCACATTCCATCTAAATTACATTAAAACGGTGTAATACCAGGCTGCTAAGAAGGAAACTCCATCCTAATGATACCCACTATCACCAGACACGGAACCTGATCTGAAGATGGTTAAAGAAAACATAAGTTTGATGGCATCTGTCTGGCAAGAAACTACTTATCAATAGTTGTGGTTGTGAAATCCTCATTTCTTTATTGTTTTGTCTTTCCAGTCCCCATTTTCTGTTGTTCATCTGTATAGTCCCTGTCTGGATCCTTGATTGTTTTTATCTGTTACATAATTCATTTTGCTAGATGTAAATCCATCAAGGTTGTGGGATATAACTGAGTAGAGAATTACGTTACAGTATGTTAGAATTGGTTAGTAAAATGTTACTAAAGTAATTGGTTAAGGTAGAGCTAAGCAGGACTCAAGTTTCACTATAAACTGGGATCTAACAAGGAGACCAACAGGGGGGAAAAGAAGGAATAGAAGAATAAGAAAAGACCTAGAAGAAGAAGAAGAACTCACCCCCAAGAGACAGCCTAAGACCAGAGCTGCCAAGAATCCTCTGCTCGACCATGACACACAGGAACCAGAACCCAGATGAGACCGACCTTGCCTGGCCAACAGGGAAAGTTCGCCTGCCTGATCAGGACTGGTGAGGAGAGCATTGTGTGCTTAGTGTGTGTATTCTGCTTGCTTGATAATCATTAGTAAATAGAGTAAGGATATTACTGTGTAAGGCTCTTTTTCACTGGTAAAAGATCCTGTAAACCCGCTGGAAGTTACGCCCTGAGCCCTCGGAATTGGGTCTAGGTGAGTATTTAAATCAACAAAGTTACGCCAGAACCCTAGGAATGGGTAACATTGGGTGCCCCTCATATATGTGAATGACAGAAAATTTTGTGCAGGTAACACTTGTTTCTGCAGGTAGGAGTTGTCTGATTGGTGGCCGGGCCATCCCGATCGGACCAGAGCTTAACCTGGTCGACTCGGCTATTAGACCCCTTGCTAGGCATGACGGGAAATTTCTATCTGCATTCACTGGCTCTCTTGGAGGACTGACTGCCTTGTTCAAACCCCCGGCCTCCATTGCTTCCCTCAGCTAATGCTTGGTCTCTTCTCTGCCTTTGGCTTGATCTTTTCCAGCCCCTAGATGGTGGCTTGCCAGACCCTGGAGCCAAAGGAGGAAATTCAACTGTACTGAGTTGGTGGTTTAAGATGCAGTTGTAGGTACAGCTGGTTACACGGGCTGCTCTTTGAACTGGACAGTGTGCAGCCATTGAAGCGCATTGGGAATGGGAATATTGTTGCAGGGATGGAGAGTGAACTAGACACATTGCTGCAAATTAGCTTCTTCCTCCAGGACCGGCCAGTCTACTTACAAGGAAAGACATCGTTTGTGTTTCAGGGACGGCATCGCGTGTGATTTGTAGTCATCTCTCAGCCACATTCATCCTGCTGCTGCTCCCTGCACCTGGGAACTCCCTGCTGGGCTCTGTCTCCTGATTCTCCAAGGAGCCCCCACAGACAGAGCCCTGAACGTCCTTGGAGCCTCTGGTAGGCTTGGGACTTTAATACCTTTCTCTAAGGGTGGTGCCTGCGCAGTGATCAGCGCACTCAGCTCCCACTGACTCTATTTGCCCAGCATTTAAACATCTGCTTTCCAGGTTACAACCTGTTTTTTAAATCCCTGGGGCGTGGGGAGTGATGTTCTAGAGCTTGCCCTCTGTGCTCACCCATCCCTCAGCCCTGCCCCACTTCTTAATGCCTTTAGTCAAGTACTGGGTAGGCCTAAGGAGTGATGTGGGCTGAAGACAGCCAGATTCTCCGAGAGGCAGTCTGGTCTGTGAGGAGTATTGGGGAGGGAGGTATAAATGACCAAGGGGAAGAGGTAGTGTGTTTACAGCTGTGGGTTGCTGGGGGGCAAAGGGGGCAGATGCATTGTGCTCTGTGAGAAATGTCATCTTCAGGTGGCAGTACCCCCATTTTCTAACATTGGCTTTTCGTCTAACATGACTATTCCCATTGCCTGTTTGTGGACCTGTAGCAGATTGTGCATCCTTCAGAGCAGGTCATTCTTCCATTGCAGGAGACACAAAATCAGATAATTTCTAGTGTGATTTTTGTTTGTTTATGTACAATGTGTCCACAAGGCCTGTTTCCTTGAACCTCTCATCATATTAACCTGCAGCCTCTCATCCTATTGGTGTTTTGGTCCAGGGGGAATCAAATCATGGGTCCTGCCTGCTCCTTTCACAAAAACTGGATCAAGAAAAATATTAAAATGGAAAAACCCCCTCCAAATTGGGAAGTTTTATTTATCATCACTGTGAGGCCTTCAGTGGCACTGGGCGTGACCATTTAGTAACCAGAACAGAAACAACTGCCAACATTGCTACAAGTATTTGTTTAAGGCACTGAGATAACTCCACTTTTCCTAAACTAATCCCTGAAGTGGATGGACTATGCAGTGAATGACATGGTCACTTTCAGTAGCATTTACCAATCTCACTGCCACCTTGGCTTGTCTCCTTTTCAAGGCCCTTTGTTCACTCCCCCTTCCCCAAGTTCTCCTCTCTAAGTCTGGACTTTTCAATTGGCCAGAGTGCTCCTAGGTCACAGAGACATTGGTGACAAACAGGCCCTGCCACCCAGTTTTCTTACAGTGCAGGGGAAAGTTCCCTGAGCTGGGAATTTGTCCTCACGAGTTGATACAGGCTGTGGTTTAAATCCCCTGCAATTCACCTCCCATATGAGTGAGAAAGGCCATGAACCCAAGCATAGAAGCAGTGAGAAATGAGCAGCTGTAGCCCCCTTAACACTCAGTTAACAGACAGTGCCTACAAAGAGTTGGGAACAGAAGATGGGTCTCTAACATGGTAACCCCAAGTCTTAGCCATGCTGCCTTTCCAACTGAGTCTTCCACAGCTATAAAGTTGGCTTCTCACCCACCCCAGCCATTGTTCACCTGGTGCCAGGAAACAGGAACCCTGATTTCCCATCCTCTTCTGCTGTCTGGCCAAGGGCTGCCTAGTCAAATGGAAAAGTGTTTAAGTCCCCACTCTGCCCACCAGTTGCAGGTTCACAGACGCTAGGAATTACTGCTGCATCTCTTGAGGCAGAAGTCAATAGTGGGGATCTATAAGGCCAAAGTTGAACCAACCCCATGATGAGAGGGTGCAGATGCATGTGAATTATTTTTTTTTAAAATTATTTAATTCATCCAGTGAGAGAGCCTCCTTTAGAGCAGATTTTCTGAGTTCATGCCAACCCATGACTTTCCCAAGAGCCCTGGAGACCCTCTTGTCACTGTTATTTTAAGTGGCCTTCGTTCGACACCTGCATGATAATACGATCCCACCAACCAGTGCTTGTTTCCCTAGCCCAGAAGTGATGGTCCACCGTATGCAGCTGCTCTGTGAATGACAAAAGCACTGGTAAGTTGCTGCTGTCCATATCACACTCGGGTGCCTGCGATTCCTCCTCTGTCAGTAACTTTGCAAGTAACAGTACTGCCATGTGCAATGTCCTCACAACAGCTAACAGCGCATCGGAGAGAAGTGCAGGATCCATCCTCTCTCAGTGCAGATGCTGTCACGTGTTTACAAAGACTTGACAGTTGGAAAAATGGCCCAAAAGGAAGCCGGAAACCATTGGAGGGCTGGGACACAAAGCAGTGCATGACGGGACATTTTGCACGTCCCAGGATGCACTGCGCTCCATTTCCGCCTTCCCACAACACCTAGCGACAGATGGTGTCACCAGGCACTGTGGGATCTGCCTTTTCTAAAGAAGGGCTTGGAGAGGCTCTTTCCCTTGATGGTTATGTTGGCTTAGTTTTCTCTCTGTGCTGAACCTCCTGCTCCCTTCAGGGCTGGAACCTCTTCTTGGCCGTTCAGGCCCATGCTCTGGTTTCAGCTAGAGCCCCAGGATGGAACTGGGGCGTAGGGCGTCCCAAAGGCTGGGGCGTGAGCCTTAGTTGCTTCCAGGCTAGCCTTTGCCATTCCTGACATGGCAAAGAAAATGGGTGGATGCCCAAGCCAGCATGCAGAGCAGTTTCCCTCTTCCAAATGTGCGCCTGTACCTCCACTTGAGGGGGCTTGCTAAATACCACCTTTGAAGCCTGTGTGTTTCTCTGCTGCTTGCCAGCTGGGGAAAAGCCTCTTGGGGTGAAATCTCCTGCCCCACTGTCAAAATGAGCAACCTTGGAATGGGAACTGTAATAGGCCCCACATGCAGGGCTGGCCCTGCTTTCCTACTGTCTTCTGATGTTGGCCACAGAGTATCAGCAGCTGCCCCCACATGCTGGTCTGCGGGTGGCTTTCAGTGGGTGTCTGCTGTGCCAGGGAGCAGGCTGGCTGAGTGTCTGTGGCAGGAAACCACTTTGATGACTTCTTGTAGCCAGTGGGGTGAAGCAAAAGTTGCTTTTGTTGCTGGTTTGGTAAATCCTCAAGAGGCTTCACCACCATCCTTGGGACATCTGCTCTATTTCTCAGCACTTCATCCTGAATTTGGCACCCTCAGTTGTGTCCCACAAAGCCACCACGATTACACCTTGAAAGATATCAAGGATTGATGACATCACTATTATCACCTGACTCTGCACAGACTGACCTGGTGGCTGGGGAAAGGGTCAGAAAAAATCTGTGCATATTTGGCCATCTGTCCCTTTCTCCTCCCGTCTCAGGTTCTGGCTGCAGATTTCCCCAGACACTTGACTCCAAAGCACAGTGATTCAGATTAAAACACGAACCAAGATTACTAACTACAGAAAACAGAAGTGAAGTGATATCAAACAAATCAAAGCAGATTACCTAGTAAATACACAAAACTGCAAACAAAGCCTAAAAGCCTAGGAAGATTGGATCTGATTTAGCAAGTGCTCACCCTGACCAATAGCACAAGCAGGCTTGCAGATGCTGAAGTCACAAGTTGCACTTGCTTTCCAGCTTGGGCTCCCCACTCCCACTCCAAGTCATTTTCTTTCGGAGCTTCTCTCAGGTGCTCAGCAACGGGAGAGTAATGAACAGCCGAGGATGTCACTCCCTGCCTTAGAGAGCTGTTTCATGTGGCCCAAAACTCGTTCTTTCAAACTTTGTTCCCAGCCCAGTTTGTGGAGAAACACGGGTACCCGAAATGGAGCTCAGTGTCATGTGGTCTGGTCACATGCCCTTGCTGAGCTCATTGCTCAGAGGCTGCCTGGAGCATTCTCAAGCAGGCTCACTAGGTGGGGGATAAGATTCTCCTAAGGCCTATTGTTTCCCCTGCTGGCCCTTCCCAACCAGCTGTCTACACTGGAAGCATCTTTCCTAGTGGCTGTCACCAGGTGTAACTACATTTGGAATAAAGATACAGAGTCAATATTCATAACTTCAGCTACCAAACTGATACATGCATACAGACAGGATACTCATATTCAGCAAATCAGAACTTTTCCAGCGACACCTTACACGACTCATCTTGAAGAAAGTGCATCATCATGACGACGGATCTGGGGTGTAGTGTCAAAAGCAGTTTCTCTCTCCCTTTCCCCAGCAGGTTGGCAGGAAGGCCCAGCAGTTCAGCAGCCAGGGCTGCAGCAGGAAGGAGGGGGCTGTCCAGGACTTCTCCTCTGCCTGGGCTTTCCTGAGACCAGGCAAAACCAGAGGGTCACTGATCAGCTCCGGGTCAGCTGCTGCTGGAACCTGCTCCCAGACATGGACAACTGAATACCTGGGAACCAAATGCCCCTGCTGAGCGTGGGAATTAGGAAATGGAGGTTTTACTATGGCCAGCCCTAGCTAGGGCATTGAGAGAATTTCCCTCCTATGTGGTGGAGTCTCTGATGTCCAGTGTGGTGTTAGCGCCAACTGAAGCATTTTCCATGCTAAGGACATCTGAGGGGCTCATAGAATCATAAACTAATAGAATATCAGGGTTGGAAGGGATCTCAGGAGGTCATCTAGTTCAACTCCTTGCTCAAAGCAGGACCAATTTCCAACTAAATCATCTCAGCCAGGGCTTTGTCAAGCCTGACCTTAAAAACCTCTAAGGAAGGAGAGTCCACCACCTCCTTAGGTAACCCATTCCAGTGCTT
>NC_133778.1:9622604-9625235 GCF_003597395.2 Chelonoidis abingdonii
GGAATGACCCGCACCCTTCCGTCCCCTTCTCACAACCCACAGCGACAAAATGGGACGAGGTGCTCTGTGGGATAGCTGCCCACAATGCACCACTCACAATAGCGCTGCAACCAGTGCAAGTGTGGACACACTGCAGCGCTGGCCGTACACAGCTGTACGAGCACAGCTGTAACTGCCAGCACTGCAAAACTGCCAGTGTAGCCTCAGCCTAAGTCAGGTTTGTGGAGTTTTATCAGTGTGCTGCCGCCTTCAGATGTCAACTTCGGGGCATTGACTAAAGTGCTCTTAAAAATCACTCAATTCTCATTCACATTTGTTCCATTTAAATTCTTTTTTGAGCTTATTTGGCTCAATTCATGTCCAGTTTTATAAAACTGCCCTTTTAAAAGCACAAAATATACATGTAGGGAGGGGGAGGCATACCTCAGCAATTTGAGCATTGGCCTTCTACATCCAGGGCTGTGAGCTCAATCCTTCAGGGGGCCATTTAGGGAACTGGGGTAAAATTCTGTCTGGAGATTGGGCCTGCTTTGAGCAGGGGATTGGACTAGATGACCTCCTGAGCTTGGTTCTAACTCTGATGTTCTATGTTACTGGCCTGGCCTCTGTTCAGCTTTCACATATAATAATGTGCTCAAGTCACAAGGATTTTTACTCAAACTACCTGTGATGGATTCTTTCTCGGCCAGGACGAGGTCGCATAGAGCATTTGTGTGGGATGCAGCAACGTTTGAGTCGGGACATTGTCCTGTGTCATAGTTAGAAACTCCCCCAGGGCCTCGAACACCAGCAGCCTCCAGCACGTGTCACTCACAGTGAAGTATCCGCATCACGCAGCTTTTACTATGGCTGCTCCGAGAGTCACGCACCCTGTTCCCCGGAGCCCCCCGGGACCCTCCCTGCTGCCCCATTCGATCCGCCTCGGCAGCTGCAGGGAGCAGGAGGGGCTGGCAAGTGAGGGCAGCGCGGGGACCGCGGCTTCAGCAGCTGTTACTGCGCATCCCCCCCAGCCGATCCCGGAGGCGGGGGGGGGGTGGTGCGGGCGGCAGGTTACACACACACACACACGATCGGGGCTGGAAGAAGCTGTAGCCGCTACTGACTCCAGGGCTCTGCCTGTCGCTAAGGGCGGGGCGGCTCTCAGCAATTCCGGGGCTGGACTTCCCGGGTCACACGCTGCCGCTGCCGCCGCCGCCTCCATTGTGAGCCGAGCCGAGCCGGGCCGAGCCTGCAGGTGAGACGGCCCCAGGGGAAGGGCTGGGGCCGGGAGGGGAAGTGACTTTGCACTCACGGCCCCGCTCCGCCCCAGCTCCGCTCCGGGGGGCTGCAGGAGCCGAGCCAGCCCCGGGAGAGCGGCCGCCCCGGGCCGGGCTGGGCCAGGGCCCGAGTCTCCCAGCCCGAGGGGGCAGGAGGGAGCCGGGGGCAGAGACCAGCAGGAGCCGTGGCGGGAGGGAGGTTCCTGGCTTCTGGCTCCCAGCCCTGCCCAGCCCCATTCCCTGCAGCCCCCCCGGGGCAGCGCCTGTCCTGAGGGAAAGGGGAGGGGCAGGGAGAAGAAAAGCAAAGCCAGTTCTTGCCTCCGCGGCTGCCCTGGGGACAGGGTCAGGGGATGCCAAGCGGGTGCTTGGGGCGGCATGCAGCGGGGGGCGCTCTGCAGGGCGCTTTGCGGGAGGTCCACCGGAGTCTCGGGACCAGTGACCTGCAAAGCGGCCCCCCGCGGCATGCCACCGTGCTTGGGGGACGAAATGTCTGGAGCCGCCCCTGCCCAGAGCGGCTGCTTTGATTCTGCTGTTTGGCTGCACAATTGTTTTCTTTTCAGTTGCTTATAAAGTGCTGAAAGTCGCTGGATGGACCTTGGCTCTGAGCCTGTCGGGCAGCAGTGCCCATGTTCATTTTCAGGGTAGAAAGTCTCTGTCCAGAGCGAGTTTGTTTTGGAAGCAGATTAAAAAGCCCCACTTAGCCTCATTTTGAGCAAGGGGGAAATGACCCGTTTACCATAAGTTTTTAAAAGTGTTTTCAACTTTTGAACTAATTCGGTAGCAGAAGGATTTAAGCTGGTAACCTTTCATTTGACGCAGAGAGAATTCCTAGTCAGTCTCCTCTCTCAGCTCTGGTTAAAAACGACCTGTGATGTGTGTTTGCTGAGGGTTGAATAACTCCCTGTTCTGCATACGCATTGATTTCTTCTTCCATTTGGTAAGTTTGTTTATTAACTTAGGATCTGATTTTGCCAACATTTCCACACAGGGATGTCTTTAGCCAACTGAGCGGCATCACTGACTTTATTAAATCTCTGTTACTAGCTAGATCTACAGATGTCTCACAGATTTATTCCCGATGGCAGGGGCAGAGTCTGTGCTATAAACACATGACCAAGGCCTGGCACTTTAATTACAGGACCCTAAAAGTACATTTCCAAATCCATATTCAGGCAGCAGAATAAGTGGTAATTGGAACAAAATACAACATGGTTTTACAAAAGGTAGATCATGCCAAATCAACCTGATCTCCTTCTTTGAGAAGGTAACAGATTTTTTAGACAAAGGAAATGCAGTGGATCTAATTTACCTCGATTTCAGTAAGGCATTTGACACAGTTCCACATGGGGAATTGTTAGTTAAATTGGAAAAGATG